>NC_138769.1:675450239-675555239 GCF_965119305.1 Pelophylax lessonae | reverse complement strand
ATATAAAAGGTAAGAAAAAAAATAAAAATAGGCATACTGTATGAATGGGAGCACATAACAAACAGGGAGTGGGCTTTTCTCAAACCTGACTGCAAAAGTACAAATATGCTTTAATATTCTTTGAAAAGCATCAAAATAGAAAATATAATCCCCCTTTAATCTGACAGCAGATAGTTAAAAGTGAAGCATGGGAATCCGTTTTTTTTTTTTTTAAATCATACTTACCTAGCTGGATGCAGCATCGATCCGATGCTGCATCTGTCCCCCACCGGTTCTAACACTGACAACTAGGGAAGAGCTCAGGCGTGTTCAGATTGTAGTCCCAACTCCCAACCCACCTGAGCAATCCTAGCAGGAAGCCATCACTGCACATCGCAAACCATAGGCAGTGTGTGTATGTGAAGCTGCAGGGCCAGGAAATGCCTCACTGCCTATGATTGGGGGTGTGCACTAAGGCCTTCCTAGTGGAATTGTTCAGGTGGGTTGGGACTATGATCTGAACAAGCCTGAGACCATCCCTACTGACAACCGAGCGATCTAACACTGCTGATCGCTCGGTTCTCGCAGCTCCCTGAGATGAGAGCTGGTTACTGTCAGTCATCAGCTCTTTGCTCTGCCCCCCCCCCCCCCTGCGCCCATGCTCAGTGGGCTGTGGTGAGGGCAAGGGCAGCCGGCTCAGGCTCTCAATGGCCCACTTAGAGGCTGAGTCGGGTGCTGCCCCAGGAATGTGGGCAAATCCCTGCCCGAACCTGGAGCGGCTCAGAGACGTCAGCAGACAGCGGTCTTCAGCCCACTGTCTGCTGAAAATGGGTCACAGGAGTGCAGAACCAACTGCACTGATCTATAGGAGAAGTACAGCCAAATGAGCTTTGGCTGTACTTCTCATTTAAAATAAAATTGGTTTCTACATATTCAACTCTGCACATCATTATTACTACATATGCCAAATTATTGAATAAGCCCATTTTACTCTGGATAAAGATTGCTGTAAATAAAGTTAATTCACCTGTGGCAAACAAACTTCACTAACTTGGAAAAAATCTAGTTCTCAACATCTATCCAGAAAAAAAAAAAACAGAGATAAAGAGCACTGCTCGTCTTGTAAAATAAATCTGTGTTCTTTGGCACAAAACATCAAGGTCCAGAGGTTGAACAGTAGAAAGAAAAAATTCAATTCTTGGAACGATCGTCTAGCCTTTTAAATCTGCCGTGCATTTTTCATTTTGATAGGGATTCAAAAGTTAGAAGTCTACAGCAACAGCCCAGCATAATCCAGCAGTATGTGCTAAAAACTTTATGTACTCATCTGTTAAATTACATCCTGGAAGTCTGTACTGTTTATCTGAAAGAATACTTATTAAAACTATGAAGAAATTTGCTCTAATGCAAGAGTATAGCACCAGCATACTGAATAACAAAATGCTGTATATAGTATATTCCTATCAGTCCCTGCACCGTAGGAGCTTACAGTCTAATGTCCTTCCACAGCCTTACAGACACACAACTTTCTACAGTCTTTTTTTTTTCAGAAACATTTTAACCACTTGCCGACCGCCCGCCGCAGATATACTGCGGCATGCTGGCGGTTTGCGGGAGCACTCCTGGGTGCGCACGCGCGCCGCCCCCATTAGGAAGCAAGGAAGTCGATCCACGAGATTGATATCCACTGAGAGAGAACGACGGTCTGCTGTTGTAAACACAGCAGACTGTTATTCTATCTGGAATGATCCTCCTATTTAGGATCACTGGTCTCTGTGTTGATTCCACAAGTCCCTCCCTCATACAGTTAGAAAACTCCCCCTAGGCTCACACTTAACCCTTTGATTGCCCCTGGGTTAACCCACTCCCTGCCAATGTCATTATTACAGTAACAGTGCATATATTTTTTTTTTTTTTTAACTTGAAAATTTTATTGATTTCCTTTTGGTAGGATACAAAGGAGAATAAACATAAGGTTTCACGTGTCAGATCAAATCAAGTATAAGGTAACTCCAATAAACTTCTACACATTAGTGGTTGCAAACTTGAGAACAATCAATAGCTATGTAGTCATGAAACTAATAGTAAGACATATCTGTGAACGCTGTACCCCAACTGAGGGGATGGTGAATATAAAGAACACGAAGGACGAGCCATGCAACCGTAGTGAATGTCGTTAAAGATTCTTCAGGTAACTGAGTTATATGTGGAATCCGATTGAGTTGGTATATTAAGTAACTTCAGTGGTCTAAGGATAGCTAAGATAGGGTTGGAGCTATCCATATCTGAGAAGTAGAAATATAATTTCTAGAATGCTGAACAGTGCATATTTTTAGCACTGATTACTGTGGTAATGTCACCGGTCCCCCCAAAAGTGTCAAAAATGTCAGTTAGGGGTCCGATCTGTCCGCTGCAATGTCGAAGTCCCGCTAAAAATCGCAGATTGCCATCATTACCAGTAAAAAAAATGGCATAAATCTTTCTCCTAGTTTGTAGATGCGATAACTTTTGCGCAAACCAATCAAAACACGCTTATTGGGATTTTTTTTTACCAAAAATATGTAGCAGAATACAAATTGGCCTAAAAGGATGAAAACATTAGATTTTTAATTTTTAATTGGAATGTTATATAGCAGAAAGGGAAATATATATATATATATATATTTTTTTTTTTAGAATTGTTGCTCTTTCTTTTATTTATAGCGCAAAAAATAAAAAATCGCAGAGGTGATCAAATACCACCAAAAGAAAGCTCTATTTGTGGGAAAAAATAACATCAGTTTCATAAGGAAACAGCATTGCATAACCACGCAATTGTCCGTTAAAGTAACGCAGTGCCGAATCACAAAAAATGGCCTGATCATTAAGTGGGCAAAACCTTCTGGTCCAGAAGTGGTTAAACAAATGAAGTATGTTTGGTTGCTAAGGGAAAAACTGGAGCAGCCAGGGACACACAAAACCAAGGGCCCCTATACTGCAAGGCCACAGTGCTAATCATTTATTCACTAGGTATGAGCAAAATTGAAGGGTTTTAATTTGGATAAAATGTTGGCAAGAATGGGGGAAACATAATTTTGTTGAAATGCATTGGAGTCAAAAGGGAAGGGGGTCACCTTAATTACTGCTGTGTACTTTATACCTCAGCTGGGCAGACCTTTTTAGCTGTTTTTACTTTTTTTTTATCACATTTCACACATTTTTACTCTCTGCTTTCAGAGTTTGTAAAATCCTCTTAAACCATACACTTTCTGTAAGCACAGGACCAGTATGTTTACGTGCATATTTATATTTAAATGTATTGCAATATGGCCAAGAAGAAGAATGTTATGCTTGTATACGCTTACACTCCTTTAAACACATTTACACAAGGTCTTTACGATACATTTTACTCAGGATCTTTTGGAGTTACGGCATATGACGTCATCACGCTTGGAACCATGGCCATCCTGATGGTTTGGACCATTGTCCTATGCTGATTTTAATTTGTCTTATCTGAGTGCATAAATAAATGTGAGTGTTAATTATACTGTAATCAGGAGTCAGCTATTTTCCCTTCTCTGAATTACTGTATATGTCTCTGGGGATTGATCAACCATCATTGGTGGAGCGGATTGACTTTCTAGCTTGAGAAGTTGTCCACAGTATTCAGCAAGTGGTAGTGGTTGGATGTGTGGATGTACAACACAAGCGCTATCTGCCTGCATACTTATTTGGTGGTGAACGCCAGTCGATAAGAGGCTTTATGTACTTGCGGATGGTGGAAGGAGCTGTTTTAAAGCGGAGTTCCACCCTGGGACATTTTTTTTTAATAAAAATATCCCCGGGACAGTCAGGGCTAGTGCATTCCACAATGGATAGCCTCTGATCTGTCCCAGGTTGCACTTACCTGCAAGAAGAAATACTTACCTTGAAAATGTATTGTCCAGCGCTGCCATTTCAGGTGTGGGCAGCTTGAAGCCAGCGCGATCCTCTTCTGTGTCCTCTTCCGTCTTCTTCGGTCCCACGATGCACTGCACCGTCCCCGCCGTCACTTCTGGTGCCGCAGCGTCATCCCTGCACAGCTTCTGGGCATGCCCAGAAGCTGTTTAGCAAGGTATGACGGCGCCTGCACCGGAACTGACATCGGGGCTGGTGCAGGCGCATTGATTCCTGGGAGCGATGACGTTCAGCTCCCAGGAATCATTGCAAAGCCAGGAAGTGACGAATCGCCGTGGCCGCCAAGGGGAGAAAGAGGAAGTAAGGTAAGTATATTTTCTTCTAAACCAGGTAAGTAAAAAAAAAAATGCGATTATCCATTTGTTTTTCAGGTGACCCGGAGCGAGAAGATGGAGGTAAGTTTAATTTTAGGGTGGAACTCCGCTTTAACATCACAATGTTCTTTGGGCATGCTTAAGGTGTATTGGCTGTACACTTTTGGACTCTCATTAAAGGGGTTGTAAAGTCAGAAGTTTTTTATCTTACCACATTCTATGCGTTAAGTTAAAATGCCTTCTGTGTGCAGCAGCCTCCTTCAGCCCCCCTAATACTCACCTGAGCCCCATCTTAATCCAGCTATGTCCAGGAGTGCTTCAGCCATCCGGGACTCTCTCTTCTGATTGGCTGAGACACAGCTGCAGCGTCACTGGTTCCTGCTGCTGTCAATTAAACTCAGTTATCCAATCAGGAGAGAGCGTGGGCAGAGCCGAACGGCAGGTCTGTGTCTGAATGGACACACATATCTGCAGCTCAGCTCAGGTGCCCCCAAAGCAAGCTATTTGCTTGGGGGGCACTCAACAGGAGATTTGAGCTTACTGGTGTGCTGCTTCTCCTTTCACTGTCCAGTCACAGACTTGGGGAAGGACACGACCTTTGAGTCTTACCTGCAGCAGAGGAAAATCAGGTCTCTAGTCTTGCCAGATAGGGCTTATGCTGTAGGGCAGATCTGTGTAGTAACTGGATTAACATAAAATGCAATTTAGCTGTTTGTCCATTGTTCAGCTTTAAAAGATATTGTATAAAAGGCCATTTATAATTTTGTTTCATTGTCCCTTTAAACTGTTGGCGATGAGATGGAAAGCGGTAACTAAGGAGGAAAAAAAAAAAAAAAAAAACAAGATGTTATAAAAAGTTTAATGCATTGGAAAATGTAACTACAAATCATAGCAAGACGGTTAATTTATGGCACCAGTAAAATCTCTACGAATGGAAGAAGCCCGCAGTTTATAAAATTTTACAGCCGCAATATTTTGTAGTATGCTAATCATATTGATGGAAGTTCCTCAGTGGCAAACAACAATTCTTGATTTTTTTTTAATCCGTTCTTCTCACAATACCCATGTGGGGCGTACAAATATATGCATGGTGTTTCCGGTATGTGATTAAAGTAAACATATCTAAACACACATGTTTTATTTCCTGTGATCCGCTCCTGTGTTCTGATTAATGATATTTGTTGTTAGGTGTTTTTCGCACAAGATTAATGGGTGGTGAATATATTATACCGCCACCTCTATAGCATGATTAGAAAGGACTTAAAGCGGAACTAAATCATCAATTTAACCAAAAGAGTTTCATTGGAAGCACGCTGTGAATGATAATTGTAACTGTTGCTTGTGGGCTGTCAAGCCATCAAATGGCTGGTGTCATATCTGATCACATGTGCACCATCATGACAACTGCAGATCAAATAGAGGTTAAGATGGCAACTTCCTTGGCAGTAAAGGATAGAAGGATTTAGTTCTGCTTTAAAGTGTGGCTTATATGCAATCACTTGCTGAAGGGTTTGTTCTTCCAGCTTGGACCAATGCAATAGTGGCCATACACAGTTCAATGTTTTTATACGATCAATATACGATTCAATCAATTTAGGCTCAGTTTCAGTCAGATTCAGCCAAACTGAGTTAAGTGGCCAGGGTGGAATATTGTTGATGGTTTGATATAATTTTGCAGGACTGAGATATTTTGTTCATGAATATGATCATCGATCAGATTATGGTGGAAACAGAGATGTGATTGATCACTTACAAACCCCATTTCCCCATGTGTGGCAAATAATTTGAATGGGATCCATTCCTCAACCATCAATCTTGTCAATCATCAATTGATTATCCTTATTGGAAGGAATCATTTGGAAAAGAAATTGATCATTTATCAAAGCATGTATGGTCACCAATAGTCAGAGTTGTATAAAGTACTCGAAACCCATACTTGAGTAAAAGTACAAGTGCTCGATCAAAAAGTTACTTAAGTGGAAGTACTAAAGTATTCAACATTTTTTCTACTTAAGTATTGCAAGTAGTTTTTTTTAAAAATTTTGCTACTCAAGTACTGAAAGTAAAAGTACCAGTAGTTTTGAAGAAAAAAAATGCTACTCAAGTACTGAAAGTAAAAGTACAAGTACTGTGTTATGTAGTTATTAAAGAAAGAAGTCAAAAGTTTGAACATCATATTGTTTTTTATTATTTCAAATGCAGCTTTTATTTATACATACAGTAGCATTTATTTTCGTATGCGCTGATAATACACATGTTTTGAGCTTCATGAAACCTGCCATCTACTGTTCTGGCAGTGGTAATTTTTATAATTGTAACGAGTAACTATGCAGCACAAAAAAAAATATCGGAGTAGAAGTATTGAAATCATCGAAAAAATGTAGTGAAGTAAAAGTGGAAGTAGGAGAAAAAAATTCTACTCTAGGAAAGTACAGATACCGCCTTTCGGTACTTAAGTACAGTAGTGAAGTAGTTCTACTTAGTTACTATACATCTCTGCCAATAGTATGCATTATTCATACCTGGCAGTCCACTAGGGAAGCTTACAGTCACTGTATTAGTCAGTGCTACTAAAGTGATCACGACAAGCTTCCAGATCCTGTGCCGAGTGGCTGCCCTACTGCACACTGACCACAGGTGATTGGTCACTCTGCACTGCCATCATTTATAGAATGCCTTTTTTTTCAATGAATACAAGGCATTTTCTCTGATTGGACAAAGTGATGATAAAGTGATGATCATGACATCACAGCGCCTTGTCCAATCATTGTTCCCTGAGAACTGAAAATCATTTCAAAGGCTCCTCTTTGGTAAAAAACGTAAGAAAGGCTGACTTAGGGGGTTGACTGAAGCCTTCAGTGTAGTATAACACTTGTGGTAGTGAAATAATACATTTATATAGAGACCCTTGCATCAGTCCCAAAGAGGGACAACTGAGAAAGAGCAGGGGGCAGGGGAATTTGATTCTGAAGAAAGGACACTCAATCCAAATGAGGGGCAGTTGGGAAACATGCTAAGAGCCATAGAGCCTGCTACAGGACTACCACCTGGCACCATGTCTTTTAAAAAATGTAATGTGAGGAAGACCTGTCTGTAGTGTTAATGCAGTTTGTGAATTACTGAAGACATCTGATAAATAATGATCATGTATGAGCTGAGAAAGAGAGTCATTTTGGTCTGCAGAGATGATTTTGAAGACCATGTTCCATTGTAGATGACCCCAACCCCTTTCACCACCTGTATCCTCCTCAATTTTCAATCAGCCAGGTGCCAAGGCCCTGGATTTCGCCCTTGCTCCTCTGTAGACCACCATCCAAATAACAAGACACACACTGAAAATGTTCATCTCCATCCAATATTTATTGCAATGACAGCACACCGCTCACTCCCTCCATCCCAAAGCCCTGCCCCCCAACATGTTTCACCCACAGCAGGGTTTAACCACTTTACCACCGGAGGATTTTGCTGTCTTACGTCTGGGCCACTTTTTGCGATTCGGCACTGTGCGACTTTAACGGACAATTGCGCGGTCGTGCGACGCTGTACCCAAACGAAATTTACGTCCTTTTTTCACACAAACAGAGCTTTCTTTTGGTAGTATTTGATCACCTGTGCGATTTTTACTTTTTGCGCTATAAACAAAAAAAGAGCGTAAATTTTGAAAAAATAACAATATTTTTCACATTTTTTTATATGAAATTCCCCCCAAAAAAATGTAAAAATCTAAATTTTTTAACATTTTTGGCCAATTTGTTTTCTGCTACCTATGTTTGGTAAAAAAAAATCACAATAAGCGTATTTTGATTGGTTTGCGCAAAAGTTATTGCGTTTACTAACTAAGGGAAAGATTTCTGTCATTTTTGGTGTTTTTTTTTAACGAGTAATGACCGCGATCTGCGATTTTTTTTGCGGGACTGCAACATTGCGGCGGACAGATCGGACCCTTGACTGACATTTGTGACACTTTTGGGGGTTCCAGTGACATTACTACAGTAATCAGTGCTATAAATATGCACTGTTACTGTAAAAATGACACTGGCAGGGAAGGGGTTAATTTTATTGGAGAGGGAGGGGTTAATGTATGCCTGGTGCTTACTAACATGTGTGGGGGGAGGTGACTGAGTGACACAAGGACAGATTGCATGTTCAGCTATGCTGAACCCTGCAATCTGTCACTGTCTGTCACTTAGGAGATCCGCCCGCTTTGTTTACACAAGCGGGCTGATCTCCACACTCGATTCCCCAACGATCGGGGAAGAGCAGCGGCGATCGTCGCCGCTCCTCCCCTGGCCCGACTCCCGCTGTGAATGAATACAGCGGGAGCGAGCCTCCGGCGGCGTGCGAGCGCCGCCCACAAGGGGAGGAGTCCAGCGACGTAGGTCTACGTTGCTGGTCGATAACTAACCACTTTGCCGCAGTAGAGCTTGAGTGAGCGGCCGGCAAGTGGTTAATCATGATACCATAGTAGACATACTTATGTCTGTGATGAGAACAATATTTGGGCCCTTCAGAGAAATTCAAGGTACCATAGACTGTCACTTTTGTTTCAATTCTCTGTGAAAAAGTGCCACTGAGACACATTTTCTGTTCCTGTATTTCAAAAGTCACTTAAACTCCAAACTTTCTGCCAAAGTCATGTTTTTAAATCTTCAGCTTTCATTAAAATAATACCTAGAGATCCTGTCATGAAGGTCTTTTATTAGACACCCTCTGTTGCAGGGTGACAACATTCTGAAGCAGAGAACATTCACACAATAAAATGTGTGAAGATTCTCTTCAACTACCCAATCATGTGAAAAGCAAATCCTAGTTTATACTGTCTATTTCATCTGCACATGACTGGATAATTGAATTGAATATTCACACAATTTCTTATCAGAACAACCTCAATTTAATTAATAAATCTACACCTCGGTCGTCTAATTATGTTCCTTTCATTGTCACTCTTTCATGTCAGGTCATGATGAAAAGTGATTGTTTCATCACAGATTACATAGATATGGTCCATTGTTGGCACCATCAGGAAACCGGCCCTGAGAAATGCCTTGCAGCCTCCATAGGTAGTGCATGTAGACAGGAAGTGACATCACAGAGGCTGCAGGAAATCAGCAATAGGGATGAGCTGGTGAATTTAGCTTGTTCGGAGGTACGGCAAATGGCCAAACTAAATTGGTGTTTGGCCAAGTCAAATTTCTGGTGGCAGCAGGAAGTGATGTAATTAGTAGCTGGCACCTGCCTACGTCCTAACATCTGTGACTTATCTTTACCCAGCCCATTCACCTGACAGTGCAATGTAAGCAAAATACCCCCCTCCAGGCAAAGAACCTTGTCCCCCAATGTCCACACAAGAAACAACTACGCTCTTCACACTCGTATGCCTCGTTTCCACTGAGCGGAACGGTTTGGATCGGTTCGGTACGGTACGCTATTTTGGGTGTTTCCATTATGAAAGTGGCCCATACAACCGAACCAAACCGTACCATTCCTGGTCCTGCTTCAGATGTAGGGCCATAGGAAATGGTACGGTACGGTTAGGGCGGAGCTACTGGCGTCACACGATAGATTCCACTGATTGGCGGACAGGAAAACTTCAATGCTCACGTCAAATGAAAGAGCAAAACAAACACCTCATTTGGTGTAAACCCCGCATGGTCCCTGGTGGCCCGACTTGCAGTGGAAACGCTCACCTGAATAGACCGGACCATTCTAACCCTCCCAAACTGTACCGACCCGAACCGTTCTGCTCAGTGGAAACGAGGCATTAGAGAACTCTGCTAATAAGCCCATCATGGCCAAAACATGTCAGTTCCAGAGAGTCAAAGTGGGGAAAATGATGTGTATACTGCTTGCTAAATAAACCTTTTACTTGTTGGATTCACTGGAGTGTGGATATGTCTTCGGTGGAACAGGATTTATATGATGGTGTCATTTATGAATTGGCAACTCACTTGAGACTTTAAATGCTGACCCTAGATGGATGCCTGAAGAAAGATGGTGCTGTGAAGAAATTGACAGCATTGTCAGGGGTGTACTGTGGTGGCCGTGAGTAGATTAGGTAGGTGTAAGAGCTACACTTACTCATTATTTAGCATGCATGCACTTACCATGAAAATTATGTCGGATGTTGGGTCCATCAGAACTTGTAGTATCAATTTCAAATACTGGAAGATGTGGCTATGTGTGGCTCTGCTAGGGTGTAACATGAAACATGGGTGCATATGTATGTACCAGAATCATGGTCTAAAAGGTAGACTAAGCCTTGACTAAAGGATTAGTCAAACTAGGTTTTTTTCAACAACCACTTAAATACAGAGATGTATAGTAACTAAGTAGAACTACTTCACTACTGTACTTAAGTACCAAAAGGCGGTATCTGTACTTTCCTGGAGTAGAATTTTTTTCTCCTACTTCCACTTTTACTTCACTACATTTTTTCGATGATTTCAATACTTCTACTCTGATATTTTTTTTTTGTGCTGCATAGTTACTCGTTACTATTATAAAAATTACCACTGCCAGAACAGTAGATGGAAGTTTCATGAAGCTCAAAACATGTGTATTATCAGCGCATATGAAAATAAATGCTATTGTATGCATAAATAAAAGCTGCATTTGAAATAATAAAAAACAATATGATGTTCAAACTTTTGACTTCTTTCTTTAATAACTACATAACACAGTACTTGTACTTTTACTTTCAGTACTTGAGTAGCATTTTTTTTTCAAAACTACTGGTACTTTTACTTTCAGTACTTGAGAAGCAACATTTTTAAAAAAACTACTTGCAATACTCAAGTACATAAAATGTTGAATACTTTAGTACTTCTACTCAAGTCACTTTTTGATCGAGCACTTCCACTTCTACTCAAGTCACTTTTTGATCGAGCACTTGTACTTTTACTCAAGTATGGGTTTCGAGTACTTTATACAACTCTGCTTAAATAACATAACAACATAGATGGTGTGTATATGTTTAAATGCCCATAACTTCCTTTTAATTTGCAAAGACAACAAATAACATAAACTGCCATAAACATAAGCAACAAGCAATAACTCATTTTGTCTTTTGGTCTTTTGGTGTCCTCACAGGCACAATTTATAACTAGAATTTTCTATGCCTCCCTTTGGCTTCAAGGTGTTACCAAACAAAAGTGTTCTTACTTTTTCCCAGGGGACCTAGCTCATGTGAGAACCCCAATAACCAGGGAAGTAGAAGCCTCATACCTCAGATGGGTCCCTAGTTTTGTAGCAATTCCATTATTCAGCATACCGACCCGCCCCCCCCCCAACACACACACACACAAAACCCCTTGACCCACCAAGCGGCTGTGTGTGTGTGTGTGTTTTTTTTTTACCTCCTACTAACGTTTGACTTCCAATGAACTTCAATTCGAGGGCTAGTGGGTGGGAAAACTTTTCTCTTTGCCTAAACTTACCGGAATGTATAGTCCTCAGGAACAACCCTTTAGGCTTTATTAGGCCCATCTGATCTCCAACCACCAATCAGCTAAGAACTTCACCTGTTCTACGCTAAACTCAACCCTTTTAACCCTTTCCTGACCTATTCCTTCCCTTCATGATGTGGACTTTCCATCCAGTTGCTCTTCTCTGGGTATCACGTTAACTTTTGTATGACTATATGACTGCCCTCTCTAAACATCTGTTATATTCCTCGTGGTAAAAGGACAACCCTGTCTGCTTCTTTTTGTATTTATATGAACGTGTATGGTTGTTTATATATTCTCTTCTATATCTGGATTCACCTTTGCATCACCCAACTCTATTTCCTTAGCAGGAATAAAAAAAAGGCCTTGTGATTCTTCTCATACCCTCTTCCCTTCTCTAACACCTGCAAATCTAGACGACATATTTTAGTTTTCAACCTTTTGCTAGTTGGGAAAGGTCACAGAGAAAGCTTTACATTGCATTTCTAAACTGCTCAGTTAGCCATTCTTTATGGTCCATATATCATCTTAATTACTTACAGGTTGTCTTCCTCCGAAGATTTGTAAATTAATAATACAATATAGACGGAAATGCAAGAATAAAAGAGACAAAGAAAGTTAGAAAATGGCTAATATTTATTCAGACCTTTTATATATATATTCATTCATCACTTTACAGTGCTCTGTTCTGACTCAGGCTAGAGAAATATGCTACCCAATTCAAAACGATCTGCGAGAATTTGACTCTTTCATATCCACAATTAATTATTATTTGTTTTTATAATTTCTTTTTTTTTTTCGATTGTTTAATTAAAGAGTATCTAAACGTGAATAAAACAATTTAATTTATTGCAGATTTCCAGTCCTTAGATGATGTATCTGCAATAGTTTTTATTTTCACTTATTATTTTACCTAGTGATTTAGCCAGTAACACACTTACTAACCTAGCGTGGATACACTCACTTCTACACTTTATCTATGGGGGGAGCCATGGTTGTCACCTGGGCTGACCTTGATAATGTCTTCCTCTCCATATTTACGTTACATGGGGGAGGGGTTTAGCTGTTTACAGAAAGAAGATAACATTGTTAGAGCTTTAAGTTCAGCTCACAGGAAGTAATTTGGACATTCTAGACTCATTAGGACCACACAGCACACATTACTGTGCACATAACATTTGCATGCTGGTGTGCAGTATTAACCCATATGACAGCGCATTGCTAAAATGCATTGTAGTGCTTGCTTGCTTTCTTTTTTTTCTTATATTTCTTTGTAAGTCCTCATTCACACCTGTGTTATTTTATACAGATGTGTGACAATGAACATCAAAAGGATTTCAATTATTTTTTATGGGGCTCGTTCACACCTATTTGTTTTGGATAAAAGTACAGAAGCTTTTTTTGGTGTGACAGTATGCATTTTTGTCTCCTGGATTTTAAGATGAGAACATAAAAGATGCCTGAAAAACACATGAAAGTGCATAAAAACTGCTATAAAAAATGCATAAAAGATTGCATGAAAATGGAGGCACATACAGTAGGTATGAACGTCACCATCACCTTGTGATGCGTTACAGTATTTCAGCATGGGTTGTGGTGCATGAAAAATGCAACAAATCCTACTTTTTCAGTTTATTGATGTGAACTGAAGTCATATGATATAAGGCAAATCACTTTGCTCTTGTGTTGGGACTGCATTGTGCAACACTGCTTAGCCTAAAAAATTAAAAAACAAGAAAACTTCTTTAATTTCTTTACATTCCTTTGTTTATTAAGAATGAGTTTGAAGTAAAGACGTGCTCGATGTAAAAATTTGTTTAGTTTCAGATTAATTTGTTAGGTAAAAGTGTTACTAAACCCACAACAGTAAAATCTGTCTGTAGATGCAGAATAGCATGCTTGTTATACTCACTGTGTAATTTAAGTGAATAATCCTCTGCATGGTGTGAAAAAAGGCTGTGTGATCCTGTATGCACAGATCCTCCCCCCTTCTGCACATTCACTCGAGATACCGTGTTTCTCCGAAAATAAGACCTACCCTGAAAATAAGACCTACTGTGATTTTCGGGGAGGGCTGCAATGCAAGCCCTATCCCGAAAATAAGCCCTAGTTTAAAGTGTTTGTAAAATTCTAGAATCCACTCTATTACTATTTTTTATAATGTCCAATGTGTGTGTTCCTGTATTATAATTGTGCCAAATACCTTCGGTACAGTGCCACCCGACGCTCAGCTGACCTCCCGCTGCTCTCCTCCTCTTCTCCCAGCTGTCAGCGGGGGATCTCAGCCCCTCCCCTCTGCAGTGCTCGGAGCGGGGAAGAGAGCTCTAGCGGGTTACGGCGCTGTAACAAAGGTATTTGGCACAATATTAATCCTGGAACACACACATTGGACATGATACAATAATAGTAATAGAGTGGATTCTAGCATTTTACAAACACTTTTACTGGGTTCACATAAGGGATTCCTGACAGGCAGGGAGGGAGAGGGGGAGAGAAGACAGCACATTACATTTTAAGACCTACCTCGAAAATAAGCCCTACTGTGTCTTTTGGTGCCAAAATTTATATAAGACCTGGTCTTAATTTCGGGGAAACCCAGTAAGCACCGTAGGTGTAGTTCAGCTGCACATGCTCAATTTAGTCTCTATTGCTCAGAGAACACTTCCTGGTTTTAGCTGAGCTATTCAGGTCACATGGTATTAACATCACACATGTGGGCGTGTATACAGATCCTAAATGACAGCCCTGTCCCTCCCTCCTCCTTCATGCCCAGTAACTAAAAAATAACACAATGGGTGAGATGTCACATCTTGATTGATGGATGATTTTTTTTTTTCTTGGGAGGGTACATGTGATCAGCACAGGGCCAATCAGCACTGTCCTGACATGTTCAGACAGAGAATCAAGGGTCTTGAAGCCTGATAGGACAATCGTGGGAGAAATCCCCCCCTACAAACTATCAGCACTCACTTATACAAGTCAGAAGATTGCCCTAATTGCTATATACAGCTGATGAGAAAAGGTATTTATCAGTTTATATTTACTAAAATAATTGCATTTCAATTATCTGTGTACTGTAGGAGACCAGATATAGTGAATGCAGGATCCTGGGTTTAGTAACACTTTAATCATTTAATTTCACGATAATTGTTATGTTTCGTAATGATTGTTATTGTTATGTAATGATTCGTTTTTGGAATTTGTTTTGTATATTCAGATTTATTTTCTATATTCAGGTTTATTTAGTATATTTACTGTTTTGAATTGATTCATATTTTTGGTAGTTATATTGGAAGATTGTCTATATTCGTTTTAATGGGTTAATTCATTATTTCGGGAGGTTACTTGTGCACTCTGAGTCATCCTAGCTAGTCTAAAGCCTCGTGCGCACGCACCGCTTGTTGGCCGACCGATCGGCCAACTTTTGTCCAGTGTTGTTGTGTTGGTTGAAATGTGCTCTAGACTGTACACAAATATTTTCGGCCAACAACAACCAACTTCAGAAGTGATGTCATGTGATGGTTTACTTTCCGTGTGTTTTTTCTTCTCTGAGCATGCCCAGTCTTGCTCATCTGATTTTTGTCTGCCAAAATCTGTACTGACTGACGAACAATCGGCCGTTCTGTTGACGGCCAACAAAAATTTTATAGCCTGCACACCAGATTTTGTTCGGCCGAAAAGTCGCAGTCGGTTGTCGGAAGCATCATACTAACAAGCCGACAATCGGCCGATCGGACGTTGGCCGAAAATTTACGGCCAACAATCGGTGCGTGTGTACGAGGCATAACACACAAAGAGAAATAGAATAATCTGATCAGATGATATCAACTGTAGTTGCGTGCATCTAAAAGTAAGGAATGGAACGAAAATCATTTTGGATTTATTTATTATAATATAATTCAGAGATTCTGATTGATCCACCTCCATCCAACCAAAGCACAATTAGGCCTCATGCACACTGCTGCTGTTAAACTCACGTTTTTGTGAGTTTAGGTGTTTTTTTTTTTCTGCCTTTGAACTCCCCTCTATGTTATCCTATGTGTCCATGCACACATGGATGTTTTTAGCAGTTTAATAGCAGGGGAGTTTAGAGGATGTTTTCTGAACGCCCTAAAATCGTGTTCAGGAGAGGGAATTTTGACCACAAAAAACGCTGAATGCTGTTAAATGTGTGTAAACACTGTTAAAAGCGCCGAAATGCACATAAATGGTAGGCGTGTTTAGCACCTTATCTTTTTTTTCTTTCAATGACCAGAATAAATTAAAATTCTGGCCAATTAAATAAATAAACCCCCACACTCTAAACACTGCTAAAAGCTGCTAAACTCCCCTAAACTTGTTTGAATGGAAGCAGCTTAAGTGAGTTTATAACGCTGTTAGGATAAACAGCATTTACAAGAAACCAGTGTGCATGAGGCCTAAGACCTCTGATTTTGCCCTGCAACATTGGTCAGACATCGGTTAGACTTTAATGAACAGGAAACGACTTGAGATGAGTGCAACTTAGGTCTGGTATAGATTTGTTTTTTTCAATACATTTTGCAGTGTTAACATTGCCTCTAAGCACAAATCGCATGTCACAAGTCGAATCAGTTTAGATGCTGATCTGACATGGATACAACTTACATTCATTTCTTTGGGCTAAAATTGGACAGAAGTTTGACCAAAGTAGTGTGGGAACCGTTTCCAAAGTCGGACTGACACAAATCAGACCAGTTTAGATGGCTCCCATAAGAAAATATTGATTTTTACATGTCATGCGACTTATGCTCTCGAAGTCGGAGTGATTGTCACACCAGTGTAAACTGGGCCTAAGTAGGAATCATCTTATTTCACTGTTTTGCCTTACTGTATGTATTTCAACATTTCCATTCATATGTAGTGCATTGCTTATAATAATGAAACACGTTGACGCAAAAAGAATCTCATCGGAATCATAAATATTAATTTGTTATGCTATTAAATTAAATTCATTTTCATTATTTTGGATGCCTCAAACAGTAACAAAAAGGCCAAACTACCACATCCTGTCATCCAAATGAATGAATAAATACAAATTTGTTGTTTTTGTTATAATTTATCTTGGATTTGTTGAAATGTGTTACTATTGTGACTCGGAGATTTGGACACATTCAAATCTCTATATCATGCACATTTCACCTGAATTTTGATTCGTAAGGAAACGAATCTCACATGTCTAGTTTGAAGGAGTGGGGAAATAGCGGAGAGATCAACATATACTGTATAATTCTAGTACCTAAATATGCCAGTTCCAACATCAACCATTAAAAGTCAAGGGGATTTTGATGTGAGCTTTGAAACCATAATAAAAGCACCTTCATTTCAAGCTTCTATGTGATTTGCTGTTGGACTTTTTGAGCCAGATGTCTTGTCAGTTGTCACACAGGAATTAAAAAAAAAGGAGGTCAGCAAAGGCAGACTCCATTATGTTCTACGTGCACGTTGTCATTCCATTTAAAACAGGACCTTACATGAATTGATTCTAACAAGAAGAAATTAGATTTGGCGTCATTGGGAAGTCTACAGAGACACATTTTCAGAATCTGGAATAGAAACCTGGATATCAAAATATATTAGTACTGTTGCCCATACGCTCCAATGTGTTTAAAGTAGAACTCCAAGCAAGCTGCTAAAGATGCAGTTAATAGAAGAAATTTTATTTTTTTACTTGCCAAAGAATTTGTAATTCTGTGCAATAAGTCTTGTGTTCTGTAAAAATACAGAAAGGTGCACCGGACTGAAATGAAAGAAAAAGTCTGAAATAATTTTGATTGTTGGTAAATACATCATATAAAATCAGCAAATGTGTTTTGGGGGCAATACATTCCCCTTTCATTAGGGCTGAGCAGCAACTGTTACACTGCCACTCCATGAGAAGAGTTTATTACTGGTTCTAATTAAGATCCAAGGTCAATGTTTCCGCTGAGTCCATGCAGATTTTATTCTGTGTTGAGCCCTAATGAAGGGGGAGTGGTGTTGCACCCGAAACATGTTGACTGTTTTTATATGGCCTATTTACCAGTAATTAAAATGATCTTATGCTAGTTCAGTTAGTTTTGATCTGGTGCTCCTTGCTGTATTTTGCTACTTTTGGATGCCCATTGGGAAAAGACTTGCTGTGTAGAAATCATCTCACCAGATCTCTTGAGCTTGTTTGAAATTTTCCTTTATTTGATTACACATAGAAGTTTGAAAATTCAGAGTGTCAGTTTTAATGTTTTTTCTATCATGATTCACTTTTTCTTGTGATTCGGGAAGCCTGACAAACAGCATGACCAAATTCTTGATAACCATTGCAGCAGCAGCATTACTGGTTGGTGTTAAATATGCATAATGTATATCTCATGCTCTCTCAAATGCAAGCTTGTTTCTGCTGTTCTAAGGTGGCTACATGTGCTCTCCATGCCTCCCCCCCCCTCTTCCCCTTGTGTATGTTAATGCAGCCACCCTTTCCTGCTCCCCCCTGAAATGGATTATGTATATATGTGCAGACATATTCAGCTCTATAGGAACAGTAGTATGCATAGAACGGATCATGTGACCAGAAATAATAGCACTGCTCACTCTACATTAGTAGTAGTGAAGTGCATCAGCAAAGGTTTGAGAGTGTGCATAGGACATAAAAGAAGACTCAAAACAATACTAAGGGACAAAAAAAAAAAAAAAATAGGGCCATGTTACACTTGATATTTTAGAATAATAATTGATGTAAAAAAAAAAAAAAAAGATTTAGTGTCACTATAAAGTGGTAGTAAACTCCCCTCTGTGATTTTTACCTACAGGTAAGTTTACAATAAAGCTTACCAGTAGATCAAATGAATGCACCGTTTAGGAGATATTCCAGTGAGCAGCAGCCAGTGACGTCACTGGCACATGCACTCTGAAGGAACGGCATATCCGTGCCGTTCCTCCAGAGCTGTGTGCCTCAGCCGAGACAACATCGCGGCATGGCCATTTAAGTGGTCGCAGCCAATGGCATGGGAAGGAAGACAAGGTGAAGTTGGAAGCCGCTGCAGCGGTGACAGGGTGCCGCTGGAGGTCTTTGTATCAAGGTAAGTCTTTCATGTTGTACTAGTATGCAATGCATGCCAGCATATTATGGCTTTACCTGAAAAATATTTATTTATGCTTCAAATAATAACTTACTCTAAATAATCTATATAACAGCATGGTCCTGTTCACACTTGGACAAATAGAAATTGCGGGCAGAAATGGTGCAATTCTGTCCATTACTCCGTATCACCGCACAATTTGTGATGCTCATTTTGGTGCCATTCATTCTGAGTGGCACCTGAAATGTGGTGCGATTTTGCCATGATTGTTGTACGATGCACTTGTATAAATGTGCTGGGTTCGGGGCCAAAATGAGGTCCTTGAGCTTCTTTGCCCTGACAAATGCATATATGGTAGCCCATTCAAGTGAATGGGCTGCCCTATACGTGACATGCCGAATCGCTTGACAACCGCTCACACAAAACCACAAGCGGGAATGTGAGTTCCTGCTTTTAGAAGTCTAAACAAGGCCTGCACTGAAGATGAATATAGAAGACCTTTATTTGTAAAAATAAACCAACATAAAAATAAATAACAAATCAAACTAGACGCATAATTTATTCATCCCAAATACTATACAGAATAAATCATAATACCCATGATTGCCAAACAGTAATAAAAGAACACATGAAAATAAATGTAAATAAAAATCATAACTAAACCATTTAGGATGTAAAGTAACAAGTTACGGAATCCACTTCATTTATAAATGCTTTAATTGAAGCTTACGATCACTGCCCTTCCGTAAATGTGTGATTGAGTCCATATCCATGAAACCTTCCATGGAGACACTCAAATGCTCAGTTATTCCTTTCCTTTTAAATTCTTCAGCTATGAGGTTGACTTTTTCACAGGTGCAATATTATCAATTTAATCTATCAGCCCAGGAAGATACCAGCATGCTTCAGACAGCAGGCACTTAGAAGTGCTTTCCAATAAATATACCAGGGCCTTAATACATCCCATGAAACTTCTCCCTGAATAATTGTCCGGTGAAATTGCAGATTCCACATTATTTGATTGCCTCAATTTATACTTCACCTTGCTGTTGTGAATGTATTTTGGAAAGTGCTTTTTTCTCCCAGGGATGAAATCATGAAATCAGCAGTCCACTTTGACGGCTGCATCTAGCTGGATGCTGTAAAGGCTTAATTTTCTGTCCGAGGCGTCCTGCTCTGATCACAAGAGAAGGGTGATGTATTGACAGCCTATTTGTCAGTTGGCTTAGAAAATCTCTGCCAGGGTTTTGTGACCAAGACTGGGCTGTTGTAGGAAAGAATTTCAAAATGACACAAATTTATAACAAGTAAATAACGTGTATGTGATATGCCCAAGGAAAATAAAAAAAAGGTTTTAAATTTTGTTTTCTACATATTTATAAAAAAAAAAAAAAAAAATGGATAGATTAAAGTATATCTAAATCCAAAATAAAAAATGTAATATATTGCACCTTTCCAGATGTGGTGGCTGCATTTATATTCTTTATAAAGTATTTTTTTTTTTCATTATTTTCACATGCTGATGCTACGAATAACTTCATATCCCTTTTTGTCACACTCATTTTCCCAGTCTACTGTACATATGGAGGGAGCCATCTCCATTACACGGAGGAATGATGGGACTGGTAATTTACACATCAAAAATAAGGGGATGTTTGTGCTTTCTTTTAAGCTCACAAGAAGGGACAAGGACATTGCATTTCTGGCAAGATCAACTGCAATTCATTATTATATTAATATATATTATATATTTAACATATGATAAATATTTATATTTATAATTACAATACAATACAAAAAAACAAACACTCTCTGGCCTAATTTTACAAGTACAAATATGTTTAAAATAAAATGTATATAAAGACTGCTTGTGGTATACTGTTATAAAATGTTTAAAAGATTTTAGATTCCCTTTAAAGCAGGGTCCCCATAGATCCCCCTTTAGAGCAGACCAGGGTCCCCATAGATCCCCCTTTAGAAAATGGTCCCCATAGATTCCCCTTTAGAGCAGTGTTCCCATAGATCCCCCTTTAGAGCAGGGTCCCCCACAGATCCCCCTTTAGAGCAGACCAGAGTCCCCATAGATCCCCCTTTAGAGAATGGTCCCCATAGATTCCCCTTTAGAGCAGTGTTCCCATAAATCCCCCTTTAGAGCAGGCCAGGGTCCCCATAGTGAAATAAAAATAAAGTGCACTATCCTGTAAAATATGTGACCACAAGATCACCAAATTAGTGAAAAAAATATATATACAAAGATCAATGGTATTGTATATGAATGCTGACTTGTGAAAAAAAAATAATCCCCTATAATAGATGTATTGTCTGTGAAAGACCAAAAAAAAAAAAAATAAGGACGTTTTCAAGTCCTATATACTCAGTGTGCAGTATTAGGAAAAAACAGTTCTTCCAAATGCAAAGGGTTAATTAACAGTGAAGCCCTGTATATTCAGTATGTGAAAATTTAAAAGGCAGTCCTTCCAAATACACAGGATTAGTTTGGAATGGAGGTCATAAATGGACTCCCAAGAGTAGATGGACATAGGCAGATGAAATTCCAATATGATAAAGGTAATGCTCGCTTACCAGCTACCCGCGGGCAAGCGGCATAATGATACCAGATTTCTCAGTATGTGGAGTCCGATACCACTCCGCTATTGCTCTCTGATCGAGATCTTCTAAAATGGAACAGCTGATCCAAAAATAAGCCGGCCATCTTCCCTAAGCGCAGACCCGATCCTCCCTCTCTCACCGCTTCCAACTGGGATAAACAGCTTTTATGCTGATAGACTCAGACAGGTGGTTGGCATGCAGGAGAAGAAGAGAGACTCACATAGTGCATTAAATTTTAAACACAGAGTTTATTAAAAAGAAGTGCACTTACATTGGATGAAATTTTAAAAGCGTGGTAAAAAATGAAGATGACACGGCTGCCTGCAGTTGCGGACCATGTGAAGTGATAAATGCTGGCTACTCCGGCCGACGCGTTTCCCCCCTCTGGCAGGCATCAACTGGGAATGGAGTCCCCATAGATGCCCCCTTTTGAGCATGCCAGGGTCCCCGTAGATCCCCCTTTAGAGAAGGGTCCCCATAGATCCCCCTTTAGAGAAGGGTCCCCATAGATCCCAACCACCAATGTAGGGGGTGGGGGGCTTTTTTTTACTCATGTGGAGGGGGTGTTATTTTATTAATGCTTTTACTTCCGTGTGCTTTACAGTACATTCTTAAAGCATATTATGCACCCACACAAATAAAAAAGGCCTAAAACAAAACGGTGGGAGAAATGGAACTACTAAAACAAATATGGGTAAAATGTGCAAGTGAATTCTGTTTTGATAAAAATTAAACCTAATTTATTTTATAATGTTTTAAATATGTTTTTTTCCCAAAAAGGCACTGACTATTTCACATTAAACCAGGGAGGGTGGAGTTTGGCATTTTTGCTCTGGTCATTGGATGACTTTGTCCCGGGACTGATGGCACTACACAGTTGTTGGTAGATTTAGAGGACATGATACTATCCGATTGCAACTTGTGGATGGTTCAAAGAGATCAACATCTTTTATGCCTCCTTGCCAGAAAAAAAAACATTGATCATGATGTTATCTCTTACACATAAGCAATAGAGGTGTTTCTGTTTTTACTGATAAGTAGAATAAGGTCTACCTTCAGCTCTAGGTGCAGTAGCAGAAACACTTATCTACCACTAAATTAGAATTGTAGGTCTGTGCGTGTCTTTTATCGCTTTTAACAGCTCATGCCTGATAGGTTCATATATTTACAGTACACACAATCTCTGCTTTTAAAACAAATATTTAATGTACGACAAGAGTTCTTAGAGTATTATGGGGGATCTACCATAGACAGCACAACTGATGCTGCCTGCTTGGAGGCTCCATATTCTTGACTGAAACCTCAGATTGAGCCCTCTGATAAGGTAGGAGTTACTGCAACAATCTTTTCACTTGTATATGCAAATTAAAGCTTGAGCTTTTGAAGTCTGTAATCAAAAGGGTTTTTCTTTGTTGTTTTTGAACAGGCCATAAGAAGACAAATTAACCACATCCCACCCAGCCTATAGCAGAATGATGGCCAGGCTGTGGTTTCATTATCTTGACTGGGTGTCATATGACATCCAGCAGGATAAGCTGCTCGTGCGCGCGCCCTCAAGGGTGCACAGCGCAGCAATCGCTAGTGAGGCGTGCCGCTCATTGCCCATCAGGGCCACCCATCATTTCCCATCAGAGCCACCCATCACTGCCCATCAGTGCTGCTTATCACTGCCCATCAGTGCCACACATCTGTGACACATCAGTACCCATCTGTGCCACCCATCATTTCCCATCAGTGCTGCCTATCAGTGACCATCAGTGCTGCCTATCAGTGCTGTATATTAGTGCTTCATCAGCAGTGTCTAATAGAGCCTCCTCATTAGTGGCGCCTCATCAGTGCTCATCAGTGTTGCCTCATCTGTGCCGCCTCATCAGTGCCAGTTAGTGCAGCCTCATCAGTGCCCATCAGTGAAGGAGAAAACTTACAAAAATGTTAACAGAAATGAAGAAAAACTTTTTTTTTAAAATTTTAAGTCTTTTTTTATTTGTTTAGCAAAAAATAAAAAACCCAGTGGTGATCAAATACCACCAAAGCTCTATTTGTGGGAAAAATTATAAAAATGTCATATAGGTTCAGTGTTGCATGACTGCGCAATTGTCATTCAGATTGTGACAGCGCTGAAAACTGAAAATTGGCCTGGGCAGGAAGGAGGTGAAGGTGCCCTGTATTGAAGTGGTTAAAACATGTTAAAAGGAGCCATGAGATCCCCTTGCTGGACAATAATTAGAATATAGAATTTTACATTTACCTGATTACATTTTTTATTGTGTTTTTTTTTTTTTTTTTTTCTTAGTCCATTTAGTCTCACCATAATTAATAAAGAAAGTGTTTACAAAATCCCTATACATTGCCCTTAAAGATTCAAGTAACATACTTTGCAAACTACATGCTACACCTTGGAATTTGTATGAAGCATTTATTAGTTGAATGAGGTATCAGAGAGAGAGTTACGCAAATGAGTTTTACTGAAGCTGTTTCTGGACAAATTATAAAGATTTGGCATTTCAGTGTTGGTACAGCTCTTCTAGCAGTAGAAATTGTGAAACGTGTTAAGGAACCTATCACAGTCTTCAGGCATTTCAGTAAATCACAGCATTTGTTAAGCATGGTGGTCTGGTCATTTCATTTGGACTACCACTCATTGCCTTTTTCAGAGAGAGTCATGCAGGGATCCACCAAATGTGTACCAGTTGTTTGTCAGGAGCTTGGTGACTTGGTGGCCACTGGTCTGGAGAGCAACACCAGTGTTACAATGAATTAAAGCCAAGGGTTCACTTGTGTTTCAACCCCCATGTGACTGCAAAGCTTGCTGAAAGCAAAAGGTCTTCTCGTTTATAGGTTTAGCATTGCCCATCTTTCCACCATCAACATATGTCACTTATCATCAATCAAGGTAACAAGATGCAGGAATCATGCCTGATAGCAGAAGGTAGAGCAACAGTTCCTAAATTCAGAATTCTACTATGGCCTTACACATATGCATACTTGTTCCAGGTCAGTGAGTAAAAGCTGAATTCCAGGAATTCAGCTCCTTTGTAAAAAATTAAGGCACACTATGAGTTAAGTCCAGTGAGGTGCATGACATCTCCTGGGCTTATCTCTGTTATTTATATCTGACAGCTGTATAGTACTCCCAGGAGACAGCTATTGCTGTAGTTCCTGGAGAGCAATGCTGATCCTTCTGAGCTCTGCATCTTGAACAGTAGAGTCGCTGCAGCTGCTATACCTGCCCCTCCTCCTGCCCATTCACAGAAGTCTTTGTATTATGTGAACACATTCACAAAATACAATGGCTTCTCTGAATGGACAGCAGAGGGGAGGGGTGGGCATAGCTGCTCTGTGTGACTTTCTCCAGTGTTAATTTCATCAACTGAAATATTTTCGTAGACTAAATTAACACTATTTTAGTCGACTTAAATACGACTAAAACTAAAACAATTCAGATAAATACTACTTTTCTACAATAACATATGAAACCACACAAATATATAAATAACCAGTAAAGTCAACATGAAAGGAAAATAAGTTCACCTAAAAAGATGATAAATCCATTTTAGATATATGGCTCAAATCCTCCAACACCAACACTCCTAGAAAATCCACATGGTGACCCCCACCACCACCACCAGGGTTAGATGTACACTTACCAGCTAGTTTTGACCCCCTATTAAAAGTCAAAAGGTGCTTATTAGTGATGAGCCGAACACCCCCCTGTTCAGTTCACACAGAACATCTCGAACAGGGGAAATGTTCTTGCGAACATGATAACTCCATTACAGTCTATGGGACAGGAACATGAAAAATCAAAAGTCCTCATTTTAAAGGCTTAAATGCAAGTTATTGGCCCAAAAAGTGTATGGGGACCCGGGTACTGCCCTGGGGGACATGAATCAATGCAAACATTTTTTTTTTAAACAATCGTTTTTACAGGGGCAGTGATTTTAATAATGCTGAAAGTGAAACAATAAAAATGAAAAATTCCTTTAAATATTGTGCCTGGGGGGGCCTTAATGTGCCTGTAACGTGGCGCATTTGAGTGATGTTTCTAGCCTGCTGCAGCCATACTGTACTGACATTTCTAAAGTAAAAAATGTCATTTAAACTTGCTCAGGGCTGTAATGAATTTTCGGCTCCCGGCAATACAGATAAAAAAAAAAATTAAAAAAAGACCAAGGGGCCTGGTATTGACTGGGGGGGGGGACCCCACGCCGTTTTTTTCAGCAATACTGACATAAACTGATATAAACTGAAGTGCATATATATATATATATGTATATATATATATATATATATATAACTTTGTGGTATACACTGCACAATCTGATCTCAACAAATTGTAAAAAGCAAAAATCTCTCTACCTGCTAGCAATGTATTATTAATTATAAAAGTTCACTTATAAATCACCCGCTGGCCGAGCGATTCAAACCCACAACCATCACAATTGCAGGCCTGGTATTCTACCAGCTATGCCACCGTCAAGTACACTTAGGTTGAACACACTTTCCCTGCCTAACTAACTAACTCCTATCTCACCCTACACACAGTGGATGAGATAAAAGTTACGAAGAGTGTGTTCAGCTTAACCACTTTAGCCCCGGAAGATTTGGCTGCTCAAAGACCAGGCCCTATTTTGCGATTCGTCACTGCGCAATTTTAATAGACAATTGCGCGGTCGTGCGATGCTGTACCCAAACAAAATTGACGTTCTTTTTCTCCCCACAAACAGAGCTTTCTTCTGGTGGTATTTGATCACCTGTGCAATTTTTATTTTTTGCGCTGTAAACAAAAAAAGAGCGACAGTTTTGAAAAAATAACAATATTTTTTTACATTTTGTTATATGAAATTCTCAAAAAAATTGAAAAATCTAAATTTTTTAACATTTTAGGCCAATTGGTTTTCTGCTACATATTTTTGGTAAAAGATTTTACAATAAGCGTATTTTGATTGGTTTGCACAAAAGTTATTGCGTTTACTAACTACGGGAAAGATTTATGTCATTTTTATTGTTTTCCTTTTTAACTAGTAATGGCAGCGATCTGCGATTTTTTTTGCGGGACTGCGACATTGCGGTGGACAGATCGGACCCCTGACTAACATTTTTGACACTTTTGGGAGTACCAGTGACATTACTACAGTAATCAGTGCTATAAATATGCACTGTTACTGTAAAAATGACACTGGCAGGGAGGGGGTTAACTTTATTGGTGATCAAGGGGTTAAGTGTGTGATTCTAACTGTGGAGGGGCCTGGCTTGTGATGTAATCTCAGAGACATGCAATCCTACATAGCAGGATCGCATAGTCTCTGTGATTACTTTAGTGAGAATGACAGACGGCTTTGTTTGCATCAGCCGTCTGTCCTTCTCTCACTGCAGAGGGAGATTGCGAGTGCCCGGCAGCCATCGGAGCCGCCGGTCACATGCACTGACTCCCCAGCCGACGAGCGGGGGCGGGAGCGTGCCTGCCGTACAACTGTGTCGGGCGGTCGGAAAGTAGTTAAGCAGGCTTAACGGTGGCGTAGGTGGTAGAATATCAGGCTTGCAATGAGAGAGCTGTGAGTTAGATTCCCCCGGCCAGCCAGTGATTTATTTATTGGAAGTCAGAGTCCATGATAATGTGGGAACTCGAACTTCCCGCGAAGAAGCCCATTTGTTCGTCATTTGACGAACGAGCGAGCAGCCAATGTCCCTAGCGCTTATATATAGTATATCCATATTAAATCTCCTTCCACTTCCAGCCTTAGTGATCGTCCCACCGGATGAGAGGGGGATCCAGCAATACTCTACCCCAATCAATATTTACACTGTTGTAGGCTCTCAGAGGAAACAAACATGCTCCACATAGTGTAAATCTTTCTTATAATCATAATTTAATATTAAATATTGCACTCACATAAAGTTTTGCAAAAATGTTCATGGAATAAAATAATCTGGTCAGCATATAAGGGTAAAACCCTGTCACTTCCGGTTGCACAATGACGTCTGCACGAAGCTCCACCCGACACGTTTTGTTATAACTGACTTCTTTTTTTATATATAAATAATAAAGATACGTCTAGGAGATGTGATGCCGTGCTTTTGAATAAACTCATAGTGTGTCTTCCCTTTTTACAAAATGGCTGAATTCCTGAATTCCTGGAATTCAACTTTAAAAATTATTGAACCCAGTTGGTCAGTGTACCCAGCCTCCAAAAAATCATACCCAAAGTTCCCTGCCACAGAGAACATATTCACCTTTACAGTGGCCCATGTCTCCTACCTACTGTACCTTTCTTTCATTCCAGAACTGCGAACTTTGACACTTTTGGGAGTGTTGGATTCCTGTGCTACTTACCCCTGCCCTGCCTCTGCCACGTTCTGTGGCCCCTTTCTTAAACCCCTACGTCATTACAGAATTTAGCAGCCAGTTGCACAGTTAGTCCTAGTTAGTGATGAATGCAAAAGAGAATTACACTTGAACTGCGGGAAGATAGGAGACAGGGGCTGCCATGTTCATGATAATAAAGGCTCTACTAATGGAGAAAACTTCAAGTATGTATTTCTTCATAACTGACATGATTGTCCAGGACTCACATGAAAAAGAGGAAAAGGCCTCATTGGTTTAAACATTTTAGCCAAAATAGACATTGAAATACATAAGACAGACAAATATAGACTCGGTCAATGGCTAAACCTAATTTGCGGAACCAACCTTTCATCTCCAGCACTCTGTCTTCCCTTTCAGGCCTGTTCACCTGCGGCTGTTCCATCAGTCTGTGTAAAATGATTGACACGATAAAACAGGATATGTTTGTGCACAGAGCGTGATTATGATCCCGTGGTTCATTACTCCGATAAAATCTTAACTTTGCAGACAAATAGGTACCTCAATATGTATCACTATCTATGTATGAGTTGGATTTTATCATATGTAACCTAGTCCTGCTTTTTAAAAATAGAGCATTATTCTCATGTCACAACTGACAGTGTAATCGTTTTATTTTATTTTATTTTTTTATTTATTTGGTATAGTGCCTACAAAAAGATATGGATTTCACTAAGCAGACCATAGCATAATCAAGGTGCTTTAGAGTTCACTCAATGTAATTCTATGAACATATCTCAATTATTGTTGCAGACAATGGCTAATCGCATTTCCATCAGTCATAGCCGTGTATCTTCCAGAGCTGGGATTATTAAAATCTATATTTCACGTTAAACTCTGCGTGTCTGAGATTACTTTCTCAGGAGCTGTGCACCTGTAATAAATATCTCCTATCAGTTATCCTCTAAAATACCGGTGCTGTCAGAGATTAAAATGCATGGTGTGAATTTATAAGTAGATTGCATTTTGCAGGGAAAGGCTAAGTGAGTAATACTTGACCCATATTCATCTCTGGACGCGGAATCCACAGTGTGCCGCACAGATGCCTTTCTGGATGGATGAGACAACTTGGAGAACACTTGGCAAAAGCTAAGATGATGGTGGTTTTCTTTGGGTGTTTTTTGATTCTCTATATTGAAGCTGAACTCCAGGCAAACCGCTAAATGCACAAATGAAATTAAAGTGGAGTTCCACCCTAAAATTTATCTTCGGTCCATCTTATTGCTCCGGGTCACACTGAAAAACAAATGGATAATCGCAATTTTCTTTTTTTTTTTACTTACCTTGTTTTAGAAGAAAATATACTCAACTTGCTTCCTCTTCCTCCCTCTGCGGCCACGGCCCGTCGTCACTTCCTGGCTTGCAATGATTCCTGGGAGCTGAACGTCATCGCTCCCAGGTATAAATACGCCTGCTCCGGCCCCTGACGTCAGTTCCGGTGCGGGCGCGTCATACCTTGCTAAACAGCTTCTGGGCATGCCCAGAAGCTGTGCAGGGATGACGCTGCAGCCCCGGAAGTGACAGCGGGGCCGGTGCAGTGCATCGTGGGACCCGAAGAGGACAGAAAAGGACGCAGAAGAGGATTGCGCTGGCTTCAGCTGCCCACACCTGAGATGGCAGCGCTGGACAAGACATTTTCAAGGTAAGTATTTCTTCCAAAAGGTAAGTGCAACCTGGGACAGTTCAGAGGCTATCCATTGTGGAATGCACTAGCCCTGACTGTCCCGGGGGTATTTATATGTATTTTTTTTGTTTTAGGTGGAACTCCGCTTTAATATATTAGGCCTGCCAAAGGAGTTGTTATTGTATCCATTCAGTCCTGAGAATTAAACAGTTCTACCAGGCTGTACAGCCAGGATGTGACGTGAATTTTCTGCACTGCCGTTAAAGGGTTTGTTCACCTTTTTACAAAAAACAACCATTTGTACCGCCCTCTCTAGCTGGTATAACTGTCTGGCACTTTAGGGCTCGTGTACACCCAGACTAGGCTGACCGCCAGCTGTAGGAAAATGCAAAACGTTGGCGCTTTTTGTGGCTTGCAGTCAAAACGTTACTATCCTGAACACGATTCTTCCACGTTCAAGAGAGGAAGGTTGAGAGAGGTTGAAACTCCCTTAACCGCAGCAGCTTCTAAACCACAGGTGTCAAACACAAGGCCCGCGGGCCGAATGTGGCCCCCCTGGCCATTTCATGTGGCCCTCGCACCTCCTGCAGCTGTGGCACCCCCCTTGCCTCTGCCCCCACCTTGTCTCAGTAGTCAGCAGCAGAGCGGACAGAACTCCTTTGCCAGATCCTGTACTGCTGTAAAAAGGCTCGCCTATGCCCAACTCCCCTTTTCAGCCGTCTGCAGCAGCAAGGAGGGCAAAACTCCTCCTACAGATCCTGCACCTCACTGTGCAGCCACAGCACCACCTTGTCTCTGCCTCCCCTGGCCTCAGCATTCAGCTGACTCCAGCCCTCCTCTGGTCCTCCTCCAGACCTTGCACTTTCTTCTTCCCAGATCCACCGGATCTCCCTGGCAGTAGCACAAGGTAAGGGGGTGCATTGTGATGTAAGGAAGGGTGGGTGACTCTTGACTTATGATGGTAGGGGGCTCTTGACATCTCATGTAAGGGTGTAAGGGGGCGTGGGGTGCTCTGGACATCTAATCCGACAGATATAACCGGCCCTTTGAGGGCAGCCATAATGCTGATGCGGCCCGCGATGAAATTAAGTTTGACACCCCTGTTCTAAACTCTTGTAAAAGCTTATGTGTATTTGGACACATGGGCTTTTATTGAGTTGAGTTCTGGAGCTTTGGCAAAAAAATGCCAAAAGCTCCTAAACTCAAGTTTAAAAGTAGTAGTGTACATGAGCCCTTACTTCGCCAAACCGTGCCAGAGGATGTATAGCAGCATTTTGCTTTCATGGGCAAGCGCTCATTACTCAGGACTAGAGATGGGCTGAACACCCCCCTGTTTGGGAGTTCTGCTTCTAAATATTCTAACCCGACCCTGGCAAGTGTTTACCCCCTCTGTACAATACAAAAACTTGTGTTCTCATTAACCTGACTTATATTTCCTTTTTTCTTTTTCTTTTTATGGCATAATGTTGGATGGCGGATACAATGCTCTTTCTCCACCAGCTTCTTTCCTTTCTTGGGTTTTTTTTTTTTCTTCTCCTCTTCTCTCCCTTTCTCTCTTCTTCACCTTTTCCTTGCCGGCCAGATCCTCCTAGCTGTCATGGTAGGATTGTTGCTCTTCCATGATGGCAGAGCCTCAATCTTGGTTACTTTAGACGCAGTCTTTGGAACAAACCCTTGTTTTAATTTCAATAGATTTGTATTAGTTTTCGTGAATAAAAGAGTAAGAAGTGCAAAAAGAACAAAAACAACAACGTGACTCGCAGGTCATCGCCAATGGTAAAACAACCTCACACAGGTCGGATCAGTTCCATAACAAAATATAGCATAAGATACAAACGGTAACAGAGCAAAAGAGAGGAGGTGGAGGCTAGCCCCTCCCGCCCCCAAGCCCAAATCCCCCGCTCCTTCAAAGTGGTCGGGCAGACAAGGGCCAAGAAGGCGGGACCCGCAACGTGGAAGGGGCTGCCCCCATCCGCTCCGATCATATATTGTAGCCAGGTACCGAATCGTATGAGGGTTTCTAATTCGAACTGTCGGACAAACTACGGGGAAGGTAACGGTAGAGGGAAAAAGGGGGGGGGAAGGTATTGGGGGGATACAGTCACAAACAAGTAGAGGTAAATCTAGATGTCCAAGGTTCCCAGAGAGTAGCACAGGATGGTAGTCTGTTAGCGGAAGAGGCAAACATTAGCTCATAGGAAGCATGGGTTTGAACAATTCGAATAGTTTCAGTCAGCTCAGGGGGGTCTGGTGATTTCCAGTGGCGCAAGATAGTTAAGCATGCTGCCAACAGAACATGAAGGACAACCACTCTAAAGCTGGCAGGATGATATTGTTTGGAAGTCCTGTCCAGTGGGGAGCCCGGCAGTCTCCTCGGTTCTCAGGGTGCGGTCCTCCCGTCTCCATCCCTCTCCTCCTTAGATGATCCGGTACGGCCGCTCCGCTCTCTGGAACTCCATCACAAACCCTTGTTTTGTCTGTTGTAGTTTTGATGTTTTATTACTTGCACTGCAATAACTGTTTTCTTCAAGTTGCTTATTTGCCTGCCCTTGGGCATTCACATACCAAAATGCCTAATGCCGGCCATACACCTGCCAAAAAATCATTCGAAAATCTGTCATTTGGTCCGATCGTCCGTTTTTCGTCCAGTTAATGGGCACAAATAGAAAATCGTTTTCAACTTTTCAGAGCCGAAAAATCGAAGGAACAGTTTTGAAAATCTGCCAGCCGAACTATAATCGAACGATAAATTGAAAGGTTAATGTTTTTCTTGGCCGACCTGTTTGCACCGGGCATATGTGACAAACTGAATAAATTTACGTCCATTGAACGATTTATCTTTCGAAATTTGGTCATTACATGATGGCACAATCCTCTGCTCTCACGGCTGAGTTTTCATTTTTGAGAAAATGAGTTCTTCCGATATTTCGGCTAGTGTATGGCCAGCATTAGTTACAGTCTTATGCTTGTTCCTAAGTATTATTTGATTTTTGTATCTGTAACTTAATTTGCAATAAAAAATTTTATTGTGAAAAAAAAAATGCAAACAGTGAAAGAACCTGCATTCGAATTGGTATTCCTTTCTTGCAATGCCCTGTAAATCAGAGCTCAGACTGGGAGGGGGAGAAGAAGCACAAGGAGCCAATCAGTTGTGTTGTAGTACCCATGTGCTAACAAGGAGCATTCTAAGAGGAGGAGAGAGCAGAGTGACAGAGAGATGAGTTCATCAATCTGCTGGGGTGGGGAAGAGACTTGTGTTACCTAAAATCATGTAGAATTAGGTGCCGTGTTGTGTAGATCTCAGGCAGGCAAAGGAGCTCCCAAATATGCCTTTAATCTATGCATTTAACTGGATTTTTATCCAAATTGTAGGCAGGAACATTGGAAGGACTACTCATATGTAACACGTCTAGGACTGGTGAATATATAGTAATAATGAAGCATTAGCTTTTACTATCAGCTTGGTAAAACAGGGGAAGCATAACATACTTGCATGCCATCATCTGACCGGTCTTCCGCCCTTCATCAAAAGAAGTAGAATTGGAGATTGTGGACCATTCAATTATATGTAGACACTTCCGCAGCTCAAAAGAAATATGAGGTGGTTATAACTATACTGTACTATACTATACTATATTATACTATACAACACTATAACTATAATATTATATACATTTAATTTAAAAAGTTGTATTGCCTGAAGTTCCCCTTTAAAATATGACACAGAGGATAGGTCCTCATTGGCACACATAAATAAAGTGAACAAAATAGACTGCAGTCTCATTCAGTCTGGCTCGGGAACCTGCCCTCAACAAAGACATGTGATGCTCATACATGGTCTGCTGGCTGCATCATCACAGGACCATCTGTGGGCATGGCCGGCTGCCTGCTCTGAAGGTGGCATGGCAGTTTATTACTGATGCAGTGGCGGCAGCCAAAATAAAAGGTTGAGATGAGCACCGGGCTCAATTTTGTATTACTAATGCCATCTGTTCTCTCTTTCATGGAGAACATCACAAATAATATTCATTTGTTCTTTATCACACTTATACGTAAAGAATCCTGTAGATATTGTGCAGTGATGATAGGATGGTATGGCACTCTTGTATCAATGAGTTGTTTAAAGCTGAACTAGTTAATTTGCACCATAGGTTCCAGTGAACATATACATTATGAACATTCAGATTGTTTATATCAGAAATTCAGTTCATAGGAACACTTCTTATTTCTGTGATGTCGCATGTGGCTACGGCCATGCACCTAGAGGAGGTATCTAAAGTCAGCCATAGATGGAACATGGTTGCAGGAAAGAAAATCGCTGATTATCCCATCAACACAGTCAGTGTTGATGGGGGAATCCCTCCTGCAGTGCCATTGTTTTCTCCCAATGGGGAGGGGGGGTCTCAAGGAGGTCTGGGGAAGCCTTTCCCACCAAGAGAACAGCTGCTAGTAATAATGGCATGTAAAATCCGGCAGGCTGGTTGTTCCTAAAGCCTAGTACACACGCAACGATTATCGGCCGACCAGTCGTCCATCTTTTGTCCATAGCTGTGTTTTGTTGGTTTTGGAATGTGCCTAGACTTCACTGAACTTTTGTCGACCGACAAAATTCTACTTCAGAAGTGAAGTCATGTGTTGGTTTGCTTTCTTTGTGTTCTTTCTTCTCTGAGCATGCCCAGACTTACTCATAAGATTTTTTCCTGTCGAAATCTGTACTGACTGCACGGAAATCGGCCGTGTTTTGACGGAGGACAAACATTTTATAGCCTGCACACCAGATTTTTTTCGGCCGAAAAGTCGGAGTCGGTTGTCGGAAGCATCATACTAACAAGCCAAAAATCGGCAGATCGGTCGTCGGACGAAAATTCCCTGCCGAAATTTTGTGTACGAGGCTTAAGTTTATCACTCGACCAACCTTGGTAAATTCAGCCTGTCCATACATGGTTTGAATCCTGCTGAACCAGCTTAGATTCAAACCATCTATGACTGGCTTAACAAGCAGCTATCTCAATTCCTCTCTGTGTATAGTGTAATTAGAAGGTACTGCAAGCCATTCATGTAATGGAACTGTAGTAGTAAATGGGCATGAATGAGGTTGGACCTTGGACAGGATGGTGGGTGACTATGTGGCCAATCTAATCCTTGCTGGGCAGGAAACCTAAGGTTCTCCTGGCTTCTCCATTAAATGACATTGTTAGATGAGTCAACCTGGGTGTTTGATACTCCTGGGTCTTCCATCTACAGTGAACAACAAGGGAATGAAGTCATCACTTTACAAAGGACTAGAAAATGTACTATAGCTTTCATTATGAATGGAGGAGGCACTGTTAATTCCACCTTACTTTATAAGAAGCTCACCTACAGTATATACAGTACATAGGGACCACCCATCTAAATACAGCAAAACCTGGGATTGCTGGCTACATATTCCTGACACATGTGGGTGACCCTAGTTAGTAATACCTTAAAATTATTGAGGAGAGGTAGACCGGTCAGTGCAACCTATTTGCCGTAGATTACATCTTGCCATATTTGATGTCTAAGGGCTTGATGGGCCTCACTGTCTTACCAGTTTTCCATTGCTAGATATCACATGTATCACTTTTTGAAAGAAATGTTATATTAGGAATGGGCCTCTGTATATGTTGCCATATAATGATCACCATTTATCCATTGTAATGTTGCAGTTATTTATTCTTCTACATCCCCTAACGTACATTTACGTTACAGGTTTAAACTGGTTTACCGGGATTATAGCTCAGCCAAATTCCCGGTATTTTTTTTTTTTCAGCCCTCTCTTTCAGACAAAAGTGATCTGAGAGGCTGATTAGTCTCCGGATCGCTTTTAGAAGCAGCAGGAGGGGTCGTCCCCCGCTCCATGTTTTTTGGGTTTACCATTCTCACCAGTGAGCCTGGGAAACCACTTGACAGTTTGCGCAGCTAGACATAGAGGTGAGGAGAGACCAGATTGTCTCTCCTCACCTCTGTGATCAAGGAGGACCAAAGATACTTCATAACATCACTTCTGGTCTAGTGGCAAATGTAAACAATTTTTTTATTTTTTTCCAAAGCATCAGAACAATGTTTTTTTTTCTGATTTGATGCTTTCAAAGGTAGAGGAGAAATGTCTCCATAAAGAGGGCCCGCCATCCCTTATTTCTACTACATGCGGTGTTTACTTTTTTGTGATAGGAATAAAAGGGATAAACATTTTTTTTTTTTTTTAAAGGACAGTGTAAAAAAATAAATAATTTAAAAAAATGTTTAACCACTTTACCACCGGAGGATTTTGCTGTCTTACGTCCAGGCCACTTTTTGCGATTCGGCACTGTGCGACTTTAACTGAGAATTGCACGGTCATGCAACGCCGTACCCAAACGAATTTTTTTCCCCAAAAACAGAGCTTTCTTTTGGTGGTATTTGATCACCTGTGCGATTTTTACTTTTTGCGCTATAAACAAAAAAAGAGCGACAATTTTGAAAAAATAACAATATTTTTCACATTTTTTTATATGAAATTTCCCCAAAAAATGTAAAACTCTAAATTTTTTATCATTTTAGGCCAATTTGTTTTCTGCTACATATTTTTGGTAAAAAAAATCGCAATAAGTGTATTTTGATTGGTTTGCGCAAAAGTTATTGCGTTTACTAACTAAGGGAAAGATTTCTGTCATTTTTGGTGTTTTTTTTTTTTTAACAAGTAATGGCGGCGATCTGCGATTTTTTTTTGCAGGACTGCGACATTGCGGTGGACAGATCGGACCCTTGACTGACATTTTTGACACTTTTGGGGGTACCAGTGACATTACTACGGTAATCAGTGCTATACAAATGCACTGTTACTGTAAAAATGACACTGGCAGGGAAGGGGTTAATTTTTATTGGTGATCAAGGGGTTAATGTATGCCTGGTGCTTACTGACGAGTGTGGGGGGAGGTGACTGAACCCTGCTGAACCCTGCAATCTGACCCTGTCTGTCACTTAGGAGATCCGCCCGCTTTGTTTACACAAGCGGGCGGATTTCCACACTCGATCCTCGATGATCGGAGAAGAGTGGCGGTCATCACCGCCGCTCCTCCCCTGGCCAGACTCCTGCTGTGACTGAATACAGCGGGAGCGAGCCTCCGGCGGCGCGCCCGCCGCCCACAAGGGGAGGAGTCCAGCGACATAGGTCTACGTCGCTGGACGGAATCGAACCACTTTGCCGCAGTACAGTCAACGTGACTGGTCGGCAAGTGGTTAAAGTGCCCCCCCATCCCTCCATGTTTTTGCGCAGAAGCGAATGCATACTTAGGTCGCGCATGCATATGTAAACGGTGTTTGCACCACCCATGTGAGGTATCGACGCAAACATTATAGCATGAGCAATAATTCTAGCACTAGACCTCCTTTGTAACTCTAAATCGGTAACCTGTAAAAATGTTTAAAGCGTCGCCTGTAAAGGTTTTTCAGTTTTGTAGTCTGTAGCCGTTCTTTGAGTGTGCACAATAATAAAGCCTAAGTGCCCTTCATTAATTAACAGGCAAGCACGCCTCCCAATGTTTTGAGATGGGAACGAGGGACGCCTATTAGCAAAAGTATGTAGGCATAGGACACACCCCCTGCCACACCCCTTGCCATGCTCCTTTAAAGGAAAATTATAAAAAAAAATGATTAGCTAAACCCACAAATGCATTTTTTACCACTACTATTCCTTTATTTTATTGGCTTTTGAAATTTACAAATGCAACAATTTAGAATTTGGATGAAAGGTTTAGCTCTCAGAAAGATTTTTTGAAAGATAAAAAATTACATTTCATATACAACTATATATAGATTAGACTAAAATGAGGGACAAATGAGGAGTAGAGAGGGACAGAGGGACATTGTTCCAAATCAGAGACAGTCCCTCCAAATCAGGGACAGTTGGGAGCTATGGGCAAGGGGGCGAAAGATGCCCAAGAGGGAAAAAATAAATGGAGCAGAGAAAGAAGAAAAAGGGGAGGGGGCAGAGCGGGGGAAGGAAAAATGTTTTAAAGTTTAAAAAATGAAAAAAAAGCCAGCAGCATAAAGGGACATGTTTCAATAAATGTAGGTACATGTTTTTTTTCCTTTTTTAACTACTGTAAATTTGAGCTTTAATGCTGAATTTAATGCACACATTTACACAGCTGTAATACATTTATGAAAGCTGTTTTAACTGCCAAAAGATTTATATTTCTGTCCATCCAGTCCAAAGATTTGCACAGCACAGCCCTTTGTGGCAGAACTGGAGACATAAATGTTTTCTGTTACCTAAAGCGGAGTTCCAGCCTCAAATACCTTTTATTAACTAAAAATATCCCTATAATACTAATCCATCGCCCTATACAGAACCGCTATTCTCATACTTACAAGGTGTACAGTATTGGATTTTAGTCAAAATCTTACTTTTAAAAACGCTGTCTGGGCGCAGCCATCTTGGATGTGGGCATCTGAAACCGCAGTGTAATCTGCTGTGTCCTTCTTCCTGATTCCAGGGAGTGTTCTGGGAGCTCTTCCTGATTCCAGCCTCCTGGGAGTGATGACAAACAGCTCCCAGGATGCAATGCAAAGGCGGAAGTGATGTCAGTGGCCGTGGCCACAGAGGGGGGAGAAGGAGGAAGTACAATCAAAAATGCCCTGAACATAAGGTAAGTGACCCCTGAAAAAAATTGAAACTGCCCAATTGTTGATCAGCATAGCAAGCATTCCAGGAATCACTAAAGTTGCAAAATAGTCCGGAACTCCTCTTAAAGCGGAGTTCCGGGCACAAAAACTATATTTTTTTTTGTGCCCCTCCGCTAGTTCGAGATCACCTGAAAAGGAATTGGATAGTTATTTTTTTTTTTTTTGTTTACTCACCTTTTAATTGAAGATCGTAAATACTCACCTCAGAGTACTTCCTCCCTTGGAGCCGCGGCTCACCCCATCACTTCCTGTCTCGCTATGATTCCTGGGAGCTGAACGTCATCGCTCCCAGGAATCAATGCGACGGCTCCGACCCCGCTCGTCACTTCCGGGCGATGCCGCATTCCCCTGCTAAACAGCTTCTGGGCATGCCCAGAAGCTGTTAAGGAATGCAGCGCCACACCGGAAGTGACGAGAGGGGCCGGTGCAGGCGCATTCTGGGAGAAGAAGACGCGGAAGAAGACACAGAAGAGGACCGCGCCGGCTTCAGCTGCCCACAAGAGAGATGGAAACGCTGTGGAAGAAATTTTATAAGTAAGTATTTCTTCTAAAAGGTAAGTGCGAACCGGGACAGATCAGAGGCTAGCCATTGTGGAATGTGCTAGCCCTGACTGTCCCGGGGGTATGTTTATTAAAAAATGACATCTGTGCCCGGAACTCCGCTTTAAGTAAGGGCCTATGTCAATGAGCTTTGGTTCGCTGCAAATGGATTTGCAACTCTACAAGTCTGGGATAGTCCGAAGCAGGTCAAATGGTTTTGAATGATATTGAAAAAATGTCTCAAACTGATGCCATCAGGACAAGTGCAAAGCTAATCGACACAGGCCCTAACACAGGTCTTTCCCCTCCTCCAGCCTATGAAAAACAATGGTATAGACCAAGATAATCAAATAGGGAAACACAGGTAATGAAAAAAGGCAACATTTATTTCAAAAGTATATAGAAAGACCAACATGTAATACTCAAGCCCCCATAAAATTGACAACGTTGTTAATAAAATTAGCTGGATAAAGCATCTGCACATTCGTAAGCCAGCACAACGTCCACACAACTGCCCCACCTTTTAATAATCAGGGTTGGTGATAAGGTTCATTTAGGCAGCAGGAATGAATTAGCAGATACTAGCATTCCTGTCTTATTGATGGTTGATCCAGGGTGGACTATTGGGGCTTTTGCCTCCCCCAGCCTATGACAGGACGGTGAAAGGAGAAGCAACAGAGTGATGAGCTCTTCCTTGTTCTGTCCACCTATCAGCATGTTCTTTGCATCACAACTATTTGGTACCTTTTGCTTTTTCTCCTTCCCTCCCCTAGTCTGATTTCTTTAGTGTATTCTGTATCAGTGGCGGCTGGTGCATTGGGGGCGCAGGGGCACCGCCCACCCCCCCCCCCCCATCCATGCGTCTGGCCCCTTAATCTACATACGAGGCGTCAGACGCATGGACTTTAATGGGGCTTTTTTTTTTAGCCATGTGATTAGAGCCAGAGGCTCTAATAGGCTAAAAAAAAAAAGTGGGCTTGGGGCGCAGAGCAGTGCGCCCCAAGCCCACCCAGTTGTGTGACAATAGCGAATGAAAATTCGCTATTGTCACACGGATCCTCCTCCTGGCCATTCAGAAAGCCGCCGCCTGCTGCTGCAGATATCCAGGCAGGGTGACTGAGCGGGGGGGGGGGGTGGTCCTGTCCTTTGTCCAGTCCCCTGTCCTGCTGTGGTCCTGGGGGGGGGGGGGGGGGGGGTATGGTGCGTGGCCTGGTGTGGTCTGGGGGGGGTATGGTGCGGTCCGTCTGCCGCCCCCCCAGGCCCATGGTGCACCAGCCGCCACTGTTCTGTATGTGTTGTATTGAACTGCTTTAGGTTATTACACTTGTATTCCTCTTGACTTCCTCTTCAGCTGCAGTGCCTCTGTGGAAGAGCGCCACCTGCAGTAGAGAAAGCAGACTGCACCTACCTACAGGTAGCATTGGAGAGGGGAGGGGGAGTGTCAGATGTACTAGCAGATTTAGATACACTAAAAAATTAAAAACCAAATTCCAGCTAACACTTTTAAACAGTTACAGTAACATATTTTTTTCTTTTGGGATGAAGGTATTACATAAATAAATGCAGATCATTGTAAGTGCCCTTGTCAGTGGTAAATGGTTTGTGTCATCCCTCAAACTGCTACACCTGCAGGGCAGCTTGCTCTGTTGAAAAACAACAGCCTTACTGTGTGGATCACCAGGTGAAAATAAAGGAAAGAAAGTCTAAAAAAGTAAACATATGCAGCTATCACATCTAAAAATTGATAAGCTAATAAATGTTTACTTTTAGGTTTAAAACTGATTTATTGTGTATAAATCCTTCTGATTATTAGTTTCAGACATTTATTGAATCCCTAAAATGAACTCCACATTTCCTAATCAGCTATATTCCAATCAGTCATAAAAATGACAATTAAAAAATACTAAGTAATGATATTTACTATAATAATAATAATAATAATAATAATAATAATAAGCAATGCTAATATTGTGTTAAAAAATGATAAACTCCTATAACAAACCAACAATATGAATGCTAAATATTTTTATATGGACATACAGAGCAGCAAAATTTCAATGGCACAAATCCTGTGCCAGATTGTCTGGGCTAAATGCAGCTCGGCCACGATGCAAGCTTTATCCACATTGCCTGGAACAATGTCATTGTATTCAATCACAGCATAGCTTGAATGGCTGGTGAATCTGGTCATATAGGCACATTCAAAAGCAATCCCATGCTGAGATCTCTGCCATTCTTCGACAATGGCACTTTACTGTTTATCTTTACCATTTAGCACATACTGTATATTAGGAATAAATGTAAAAACATCAACAAGAGTTTTAGAATATATTTATATCTATATATATATATATATATATATATATATATATATATATATATATATATATATACACATAGTATCTCACAAAAGTGAGTACACCCCTCCCATTTTTGTAAATGTTTTATTATATATTTTCATTATATCTTTTCAACACTGAAGAAATGACACTTTGCTACAATGTAAAGTAGTGAGTGTACAGCTTGTATAACAGTGTAAACTTGCTGTCCCCTCAAAATAACTTAACACACAGCCATTATTGTCTAAACAACTGGCAACAAAAGTGAATACACCCCTAAGTGAAAATGTCCAAATTGAGCCCAATTATCCATTTTCCCTCTCCAGTGTCATGTGACTCGTTGTGAATGGGGAGCAGGTGTTGTAAATTTGGTTCTCCCCCCTATCGAGTAACTTGCGTTCATATTTTTGGCACCTAAATGCATTACCTTACATTATTCTACATTAAATTTAATTTGCAATGTAGTTGCCCAACCCATTGGGTTTTTTTTCGGTCTTATTGTAAGGTTTCCACATCCTGCTCAGAAGTTATTGCCCAGCTTAGCTTTGTATCATCTGCAAATATTGAGATTGAGCTATTTATCCCATCCTCTATTTTGTTTATAAATAAATAAAACAGAATTTGTCCCAGGACAGGTCTTTGGGGACCCCACGTACCACATGGGACCATTCCGAGTACTCGCTATTTATCACCACTCTTTGGATCCGCCTCTGTAGCCAGTTTTCAGTCCAGGTACTCACCCTATGGTCCATGCCGACAGACCTCAGTTTGTAAAGTAAACACTTGTGGGGAACTGTTTTAAATGCCTTTGCAAAGTCCAGATACACCAACTCTCCAGGCCTTGTATTATCTAAATGGCAGCTCACTTCCTCATAGAACGAGGTCTGGCAAGAACGATGCTTCATGAATCCATGCTGATTACTGCTAATGATACTGGTTTCAGTACTAAAATCTTGGATCTAATCCCTAATCATCCCCTCCAATAGCTTACAGACTATTGATGTTAGGCTGAATGACTTGTAGTTTTAGGCTGAATGACTTTAAATATTGGTACCATGTTGACTTTTCTCCAATCAGTTGGTACCATTCCTGTTGGATTGCGTTGCTGTGGTGTAAAGGTGTTTCTTCTTTTTTCGTTTTTTAACAATACTTGTAGTAAAGGAGCAGAATCACACATTTTTGGCCCCATAGACTTTGTAATGGGAGCACCTAAAAACACACATTTTTTAGGTGCCCACATTAAAGTCTATAGGGTGATTCTGCCCCAAAAAAGCTCATGTGCTTTTTTAAGCTTCACACAACACAATGCTCAGGTGTGACCAAGCTAATTGAGAATAATAGCATTCTATGTCTTGAGCCTTGTCCGATTTGGGATTTGCCCGACGAAATGCTCAGATCTGAATGGGGGTCCAAATGTATTTTACTAAATGCAGCAGTGCAAGAACCTGAATTTGATCTGGTGTTAGCCGCTTGTAATCCCTTAAATAGCAGCACTCAGAGTGGGAACCAATTAGGTGTACTGCATGCAAATGTGTTGATGTGCGTTAACAAGGAGCATACTGATAGGAGGAAAGAGCACAGAGAGCTAGAAGGATGACAAAGTATAATATAAAACCTTTGGCAGCTAAAACGGCTCCCTTATATGTATTTCTTCTGTAAATGTATCTGTTTGCCCTGGAGTCCAGCTTTAAAAGGATTCTAAAATAAAAAATAAAACAAAGACATGTTTTACTTACCTGCTCCGTGTAATAGTTTTGCACAGAGCAGCCCCGATTCTCTTTTTTTGGGTCACCTACCGGCAGTCCTGGCTCCTCCCCTCCGCTAAGTGTCCCCTAAAGCAAGCTTCTTGCTATGGGGGCACTTAAGGCAGGCTTGCTCCCGAGCCGCACTCTGTGTGTCCAGCCACACCCAGAACGTGGCTCAGTCCCGCCCGGGATGTGCATGACAGCAGCGGCACTCCATGGTCTCTCTCTCCTCATTGGGTCACTGGCTATGATTGACAGCAGCAGGAGCCAATGAGGAGAGAGAGACCATGGAGAGCTGCTGCTGTCACATCGCTGAATTGAGATGGGGCTCAGGTAAGTATAAGGGGGGGTTAGGAGGAGTTCTACCAAGACGTTTTTTCACCCTAACGCATAAGGTAAAAAAACTTTGAGCATTTAGAACCACTTTAATTCCAATTTTACATTGGAGACGTTAAGGTTAAAGCTGATTGGTTGCTAAGTAAAATACCTTTTCTTTTTGGCATACATTATTTGATAGAAGTTTAGAGGTGGTATTCTTTTTTTCCCCAGTGGTCATAACTTTAATGTCTTCAAGGGCGTATGTGTGTGTATAGTGACAAGTTCCTCCGAAGAATACATAGTTTGGTCTAGAGATGTCTAAGCTAGCATGCCAGAGTTCATTGATTTTATGAAGCTCTCATTGATTTGGCATTAATCTCACTTATGCATATTGTCAGGAGTTCATGGCGTTCGCTGTTCACAAGTCACTTACACAGTTGTTACACGGATTCAGGTTTGTGTTTTACCTTTATTTCAGAAAAGTAATTGATGTTATCAGTGAATGGGTCATAGTCCCAATACCTTATTATACCGAACCCAAAATGATAATAATAGAAGGGATCATCAATGCACTTCAGGTGACGTATTATAATTAGGATGTTTACAAAAATGACTATGACTCAGGATGGCTGTATTAAAAGGGAACTAAAATCTCAATCAACACTAACTACATATTTATAATCCGTATGCTGCTAGCCTTAGATAGGTATATTATATTTACTTATAGAAACATAGAAACATAGAATGTGTCAGCAGATAAGAACCATTTGGCCCATCTAGTCTGCCCAATATATCTGAATCCTATGAATAGTCCCTGGCCCTATCTTATATGAAGGATAGCCTTATGCCTATCCCATGCATGCTTAAACTCCTTCACTGTATTTGCAGCTACCACTTCTGCAGGAAGGTTATTCCATGCATCCACTACTCTCTCAGTAAAGTAATACTTCCTCATATTACTTTTAAACCTTTGCCCCTCTAGTTTAAAACGGTGTCCTCTTGTGGTAGTTTTTCTTCTTTTAAATATGCTCTCCTCCTTTACCGAGTTGATTCCCTTTATGTATTTAAAAGTTTCTATCATATTCCCTCTGTCTCTTCTTTCTTCCAAGCTATACATGTTAAGGTCCTTTAACCTTTCCTGGTAAGTTTTTTCCTGCAATCCATGTACTAGTTTAGTAGCTCTTCTCTGAACTCTCTCTAGAGTATCTATATCCTTCTGGAGATATGGCCTCCAGTACTGCGCACAATACTCCAAGTGAGGTCTCACCAGTGTTCTGTACAGCGGCATAAGCACTTCTCTCTTTCTACTGCTTATACCTCTCCCTATACATCCAAGCATTCTGCTGGCATTTCGTGCTGCTCTATTACATTGTCTTCCCACCTTTAAGTCTTCTGAAATAATTACTCCTAAATCCCTTTCCTCAGATACTGAGGTCAGGACTGTGTCAAATATTCTATATTCTGCCCTTGGGTTTTTACGCCCCAGGTGCATTATCTTGCACTTATCCACATTAAATTTCAGTTGCCAGAGTTCTGACCATTCTTCTAGTTTTCCTAAATCCTTTTCCATTTGGCGTTTCTCTCCAGGAACATCAACCCTGTTACATATCTTTGTGTCATCAGCAAAAAGACAAACCTTACCATCGAGGCCTTTTGCAATATCACTTATGAAGATATTAAACAAAATTGGTCCCAGTACAGATCCCTGAGGTACCCCACTGGTAACATGAGTTGTTACTTGTTTTTACATTTTTTTTTTTTTAATTATTACTTTTTTTTAATGTTTCTTCAGTTGCCTCCTGGTTTCTGGCTAAGGCCAAAATGAGTCTTCATTGGCCTTTTTTTTTTTCTTTCATCTGGAGGACGGAAAAAGGGGCTTTCCTAGCTAAGCACAACCTCTTGCCTGCATGCCTGAGCTAAGGGCAGATAGATAGTAAATGCTATGTGAATCATCTGCCCTTACTCAAGATGGCTGTAGCTAGAAATGCTAGGAGGGTGTATTTTGTGATTGTAAAGGTTTTTTTTTTTTTTGCTTAAATATCTTATAATTATCTGCTCTGTGCAATGGTTTTACACAGAGCTGCCCTGGTCCTCTTATTCTGGGGTCCTGTGTTGGTGCTCCTGGCTCCTCCTGCCAAGCTGCTTGCTTTATTGCACAGAGAAGCCCTGATCCTCCCCCATTGGCACTCCTGGCTCCTCACTCCTGCTAAGCTGCTTGCTATGGGGGCACTCGTGCTGACTTGATGCCCTGCTCCCTCATCACTGGATTTGATTGACAGCAACAGAAGCCAATGGCTGGGACAGGGGGAAGGCAAAGGGGCATCTGCCCTGGGCACAGTGCTATCTTGCAATACTACGGTGAAGGGACGCTGGAAGTTTGTATGAGCCTGAATCAAAGGAGTAGTGCCCATCACTTCTGTCATTCCGCTAGAATAGAGAGCTCATATAACAAGTACCGCAACAACTGCAGGAGGGGAGGATTCTTCTTACTGCTCCTTCCAACAGCTGCAGTGTTGCCAACCTACCAGACTGAAATTTACTGACACGACATCCAAAATTTATTGGCACAGCCAAGTTTTTACTGGCATTTCCAAAAGTTACAAAATTACAGTTTTGAGAGCAAATTTCAGTATTAATGCTACAAACAAGTACAAAATGCAATTGGCAATGTGATTAGAGGTAGATATGAAGGCAACAAACATATTTATTATTTCATTTTCAATAAGGTAAGTAAGTAGCTCAGGGACAGGACTCAGGAGGGCAAGAAATTACAATGGGCAGCACATACACATGACAATAACTCTCACAGTGACAGCAGTGTGCAGCAGCACAGATCACTGACACCACCGTCCCCTCCTGAGTCACAGTGACAGTCTCTCGCCACACCAGGTGGTCCCGTCAGTCCACTCCGGTCCAAACAGCACTGACAGTACCGTTCCCGGCTTGCCTTGCTCCCGTCCTGCAGATCTGCACACAAGGCTCTGGCTTCTCCGCTGTGCTCCCTTGCGCCATGACATCGCATGACACTCTCAGGCACCACCTCCACCAGACCTGCTCCCTGCTGGAACACACTGTAGCAGGCACTCGAATGGTCTCAGCCAGTTCGGACTGGAGTTGCACATGCACATTTCCAAGCCGAGTGTCACAGCCATATTTTTTCCTGGCAACCTTTTGCTGTCACTGGCATTTACTGGCAGGAGAAAAGTGCCCATTTTTTACTGGCTGCCAGTAAAAAATTGACGGTTGGCAACACTTAACAGCGGTCTGATGTGAGTGGGAGAGAGTGGGCAGGACGAAACCGCAAGAGAGAGCGGAGCAAGAAGATGTGAAGGTGGGTGGGACCCACTGGTGGAGGTGGGTGGGACACACTGGTGCATGTCACCCGTGATGCTGCTTGTACTGCGTCCGGTGCCATTGGGGAGGTGGGTGTTTTAACAAGGGGAGCTGCTCTACTTCTAGAAGGCCAGGGGGAACTGAAGACTCTCTTAACAAATGGGGACACACATTCAGCATCAGTAATTCGGTAAGGAATGTGCTTGAGATTTTTTGTCTTTTAGGTCTCTTCTAGACCTGCAGCACTGTTTGCCCCCTCTGAAAAGTGATTCTTGTGGATCACTCATCAGAGGGCAGAATAACAGTGGCTGACAGGTGTTCAGGAGTTGGTACTGCTGCCCCCTGAATGCCTGTTTTGCTTTTTTGTTTTTAATCTTTTTTGATTGCCAAGATGTACAGCTCAGTTTACAGTTCCAATGAAGACAGTAAGCAGGCAAGTAGGGGCATTTTATAGCAGAAGAGACCATTGCATGTATGTTATGCAATAAAAGCCTGCCTGCTCACTGTTTATTACAGTGGAACTTCATCTCCGCTGTAATATTTAATATCCTAACAAGGTGATTTACACTGGGGACTTCCAGAAAGCACATGAAAAAAAATGCTCTTTAATTATATCCAGTAAAGTGGAGTATTAAATTCCTACATGTAAGACATGGTAACCTTTCAAGACTGGAGTACAAAAGTATTCCAAGAGTGAGAAAGAAATGTTTGTTGAAAACCAGAAATAACTGAACCCCCTTAAGGCCTGGTTCACACCGGAATCACACAGGAACGTGGACCACGTGCAGTCCGCTGCAGATGGGCTGCAAATCACACCAGAATGCACAGAAGATATTTAATGCACTACTTTAACCTCTTGCTGACCGCCCACCATAGTATTACTGAGGCAGGGCGGCTCGGCTGCATAAAACCACGTAGTACTATGTGATTTCGTGCACGAGGTCTCGGCGGCGCACGCGCGCTGCCGGAGCTGCGCTCCCACTGTGTTTAGACACAGCGGGAGGCGGGCCGCGGGAGGAGCAACGGTGATTGCCGACAGCCTCCCGCGATCGTCAGATAAACTGACAGAAGACCCGCCTGCTTATGTAAACAAAGCAGACGGCTCTTCTGTCACACAGGCAGTGATAGATCAAGAGTTTCAGCTAAGCTACAACCCCGATCTCTGTGTGCCTGTCACAGAACCCTTCCCCCACACAGTCAGTAAGCATATTTGGGCACACATTAACTCCTTTGATCATCCCCAGTGTTAACCCCTTCCCTGCCAGTGTCATTTATACAGTAACAATGCATATTATTTAGCACTGATTACTGTATTAATGTCACTGGTCCCCAAAAAGTGTCAAAATTGTCAGTTAGGGGCTCGATCTGTCCGCCGTAATGTCGCAGTCCCGCTAAAAATCGCAGATTGCCACCATTACTAATAAAAACAAAAAATAAATAAAAATTCCAAAAATCTATCCCATAGTTTATAAACTCTACAACTTTTGCGCAAACCAATTAAAATAAGCTTTTTGGGATTTTTTTTACCAAAAATATGTAGCAGAATACAAATTGGCCTAAACTGATAAAAAAAAAATGATTTTTTACATTTTTTTTATTGGTAATGTTTTATAGCAGAAAGTAAAAAATATGGCGTTTTTTTTTTTTTCAAAATTTTCCCTTTTTTTTTGTTTGAGATGATCAAATACCACCAAATGAAAGCTCTATTTGTGGAAAAAAAGGACATCAATTGTATTTGGATACAGCATTGCACGGCCGTGCAATTTTTCGTTAAAGTAACACAGTGCCGAATCGCAAAAAATGGCCTGGTCATTAAGGGGGTAAAACTTTCCAGAGCTGAAGTGGTTAAAAAAAAAGCCAAATGACTTGGCTCCGGTGGCAGATCACAAAGGCAGTGCATTTACAATTTGGTATGGGAAATGGGCACAAACGTTTCTGATGTGAACCGGCCTTAAAACAGCTATATGCAGGGCTGAGAGAAGGGGGAAGGGGGGGCATTGTGTAATCATGGGGGGGGGGGGTGTTCGTAAATTGCCAGCCCCACATCCTTTACCTGCATGAATGCCAAAAGTCATTTCTTCTAGTAAACGCACAGAGGGACATTTTCCTTCCAGTGACACCACTGATGCAGGGGACATTTTTATTTTGTGTGACATCACAGATGCAGTAGAAATTTTACCTTCCAGGGACACCATCAACACAGGGGCAATTTTTCTTCAAACTGATATCAGGGTATGTGAAAAAAATCTGAAATTGTGAGAATCAGCGCAATTAACACCAATAATCAAATCTAACAAATAAGAAAGGCTGTAGCCACTAATTATGCTTTCACTGCATACAATATGTAAAAAAATCAAAACGACAACAGTGCTGCGCCAAAATCAATGATATACAACAAGTGAACTTATATAAATGCTGATAATTATAAATAAATAAAAAATAAACTTTGAAAATTCATATAGCTAAACGTGCAATATCAAAAAAAAAAAGTTCATAAGGTGCAAAATAGGCAAAATGTGCTGGAAGGTGCAAAAACAAGGTGCTTTTAGTGCTGAATGAATAAAGTGCTTGTTCTATCCTCCACCGGAAAAAAAATGACCGCTCACCTTGGGTCAGAACCAGCAAAGACATCTCTCTTCTTGCTGTCACTAAGTCCTCAGTGTGGATGCAGGAAAGATAATGACAAGATCTAGTGCTCTCCGTTTATAAAATGTATTGACCAAAGCATGACAGTAATGTACTTACATAAAAAGCACATGAGCTGTGCGGGCTGGAAAAAAAAACAAGCAATTTAAAACTCGGTATCCATGTGGTACATCAGGCTTCAGAAGAAGTCAACGTGTGTCGCAACGCGTATAGAGGGTGGAGCCTTACATCCGATGTACCTCTAGGACACCCAGTCTCAGATTGCTTGTTTTTCCAGCCCGCACAGCTCATGTGCTTTTTATGTAAGTGCATTACTGTCATGCTTTGGTCAATAAATGTTATAATCGGAGAACATAGATCTTGTTATTATCTTTTCTACATCCACAACGAGGACTTAGAGAGAGCAAGAAGAGAGATCTGTCTTTGGCTTTCCTCAGTTCACGGATACCTAATCGCTTTTATCCCCTGTGGGGAACTGCTGGTTCTGACCCGCTAGTAAAACAGGGGTCAGTAAAGGAGGTGAGCGGTCATTTTTTCTGGTGGTACCCTGCGCCACGTGATCTGTCTTGAAGCACCTCAGCACTTTTTTTATTTGAATCACTTTAGCACATTTTGTGAATTCTTTGGAGCACTTTTAGCACTTTGATCAGCAACTTTATGAGACTTTTCAGAACACTTAAGCACTTTATTGATGTTAATGAATTTTTTTGCACATGAACACTTTATTGAATAATTTTTATATGATTGTTATTGTTGTCTTTTTATAAGATTGTAAGGGCAAGTGCTGTTATTATCACTTATATATATTTCTGAGTTTTTTACTTGGCGAACAGCAGCTGCACATATTTTTGTATTGTTGTATATGACTAGCGAGGGTTAATATCTGAATATAAGAAAAAAATCACTTGTATTAATATAGGAGGATTATGAATGACATGCGTCTTTGTATGTGTGTAGAAATTTACTGTAAGGTTATCCATTCACTCACTGTTTTATGAATAGCATGTGTCCCTGTATGTGTATAGTCACCGTAAGGGGTGATCCCATCACTCTCTTTGGTTATCAATGGATGCATAAATGTATGTATATAGTCACTATCAGAGGTGATCCCATCATTCTCTGTTTTATGGATGTCATGCATCTGTGTATGTATATAGACATTGTAAGAGGGAAACCCATCACTCTCTATTTTCTAAATGATGTGCATCCATGTATGTATATATTCCATGTAATGGTTGATCTCATCGCTCTCTGTTTTATGAACGGCATGCATCTCTATGTTTAAAAATTCACTGTAAGAGGTGAACCTATCACTCACTTTTTTTTTAACGACATGTATTCATTGTGAGGTGAAACCCATGAATGAATGGAGCGCAATCATGTATATATTCAGCGTAAATGTTAAGCTCAGCACTGACATGAATCTACTGTATGTATACATTCCCTGTAACACTGTAAGAGAAAAAACCATCACTCTGCGTTTAATGAATGAAATATGTCTGTGCATGCATACTGTGTAATCACTGTAATAGGTGAACCCATCATTTGCTGCCCTATGAATGACATGCATCCACGCAGGGCCGGAGTGGGACTCATTTTCAGCCCTGGAGTTTCATGCCTTAGACCGGCCCACTTTAGTTCACGACTGACTATATTAAAATAATGTAATTAAAACCTCAGAATATAAGTTTGCAATGGCTGCGGGCATGGTACAGGAGAATGCAGGGCTGTGGGCATGGTACAGGGAATGCAGGGCTGCGGACATGGTATAGGAGAATGTGGGGCTGCGGGCATGGTACGGGAGAATGCAGGGCTGCGGGCATGGTACAGGAGAATGAAGGGCTGTGGGCATGGTACAGGAGAATGCAGGGCTGCCGACATGGTACAGGAGAATGCGGGGCTGCGGGCATGGTACAGGAGAATGCGGGGCTGCGGGCATGGTACAGGAGAATGCGGGGCTGCGGGCATGGTACAAGAGAATGCAGGGCTGCGGGCATACTACAGGAGATGCAGTGCTGCGGCCATGGTACAGGTGTACCATGCCCGCAGCACTGCATCTCTTTTAGTATGCCCGCAGCCCCAAATAATGGCAGGTAGTGTGGCTGTGGAGGAGTCTCACTTACCTGTTCCTGAGACGCCACAGATTTAAATATGGCGCCACCTGGTGCCAAAACGTGTACAGCATTTCCCGAGTGGCGGCGGCGCATGCGCGGTGACATCAGGGTGACGGGCGGTGCCATTTTTAAATCAAAGGCTTCTCAGGAGCACGTCGGGCCAGCCGCGTTTAAGTGACAGCAGCGCGGCCGCGGGATGCGCCCCCCAAATTTTGCACCCGATACAAAATTTGCCCCCCCCCCCAGCACCCCCCATGCTACGCCACTGGAATGGGGCTGCTGTGAGTGCAGGCAGCCTAGTGACAACATTCAACCCAGTGTCATGACAATGGCCCTAGCACCAACCAGCCCACCGGGAGTTCTCCCGGTGCTCCCGATTAGACAATCCAGGCCTGCATCTATGATCTACGTATTAATTATTTGTAAGGAATGGACCCAAAAGTTTATGTTTTATCAATGGCAGGCACCCATTTACTGTATGTAGTCACTTAAAGTAGTGAATCCTTCACTCTCTGTTTTATGAATGGCATGTACCCATGTGTGTATGTAGTTATTCTAAGGAGCAAAACCTTCACTTTCTGTTTTGTTAATGGCATGAGTCAGTGTATGTATTTAATGACTGTAAGGAGTGATGCCATCAATCTCTGTTTTATGAATGGCATATGTCAGAGGCATAGCTAGAACCTTCAGGGCCCTGGTGCAAGAAACCATGAAGGGCCCCCTGGACCCCTAGCCAGGGCCCTTCCCTTCAAGCCAGGGGCTCTTCCCACTGATCCTGGGACCCTTTACTCTCCTTGCAGGGCCCTTTATTACGGTCCCGCAGTGGGACCCTTTAACAAGTTCTGCGGTGGGCCCCCTTCCTGCCATCTTGGGGACTCCCCACAGTGGTGGAATGCCAGGGCCCAGTTGCAAGTGTGACCTTTGCGATCCTGGAAGTTCACCCTCTGGTTTCAGCAATTTTTTTTTTTTGGTATTGTAATTGTATTATTTTTTATCACTTTATTTTATTTTTTTACAATGTCACTGACTATGACTCTGTCCATTCAGAAAAGGAAGGAGCTGGTAAATTACATATTTACCGACCCCTTCCTGGTTCTCTATTGTGACACATCCCCTGCAGCAGCCGGCAGGAGAGGGGAGGGAGCACAGTGGGAGGGGGGGCCAGGGGAGCACACAGGGGCCCAGAGACAGCGGGACACAAGTGAAATGGATAGGAGGAGTGGCGTTGGCAGCATACAGAGGAACCAATCTCCTCCATTTTGCATCTACAGGAGGAAAAGGAGAACAGGGATTTCTTTACATACTGCCCCTGCCGCCCCTCCTATCCAGATGTAGAGGGGAGCCGCACAGGCCCCCTGGAGCATGGGGCTCGGTTGCAATTGCAACCCCTGTAGTTATGCCCCTGGCATATGTCTATGTATATAGTGTATATAGTAACTGTAAGTGTTGATCTTACAGATATATTGGGCAGACTAGATGGGCCAAATGGTTCTTATCTGCCGACACATTCTATGTTTCTATGTTACTTGTTTTTACATTTTTTTTTTTTAATTATTACTTTTTTTTAATGTTTCTTCAGTTGCCTCCTGGTTTCTGGCTAAGGCCAAAATGAGTCTTCATTGGCCTTTTTTTTTTTCTTTCATCTGGAGGACGGAAAAAGGGGCTTTCCTAGCTAAGCACAACCTCTTGTCTGCATGCCTGAGCTAAGGGCAGATAGATAGTAAATGCTATGTGAATCATCTGCCCTTACTCAAGATGGCTGTAGCTAGAAATGCTAGGAGGGTGTATTTTGTGATTGTAAAGGTTTTTTTTTTTTTTGCTTAAATATCTTATAATTATCTGCTCTGTGCAATGGTTTTACACAGAGCTGCCCTGGTCCTCTTATTCTGGGGTCCTGTGTTGGTGCTCCTGGCTCCTCCTGCCAAGCTGCTTGCTTTATTGCACAGAGAAGCCCTGATCCTCCCCCATTGGCACTCCTGGCTCCTCACTCCTGCTAAGCTGCTTGCTATGGGGGCACTCGTGCTGACTTGATGCCCTGCTCCCTCATCACTGGATTTGATTGACAGCAACAGAAGCCAATGGCTGGGACAGGGGGAAGGCAAAGGGGCATCTGCCCTGGGCACAGTGCTATCTTGCAATACTACGGTGAAGGGACGCTGGAAGTTTGTATGAGCCTGAATCAAAGGAGTAGTGCCCATCACTTCTGTCATTCCGCTAGAATAGAGAGCTCATATAACAAGTACCGCAACAACTGCAGGAGGGGAGGATTCTTCTTACTGCTCCTTCCAACAGCTGCAGTGTTGCCAACCTACCAGACTGAAATTTACTGACACGACATCCAAAATTTATTGGCACAGCCAAGTTTTTACTGGCATTTCCAAAAGTTACAAAATTACAGTTTTGAGAGCAAATTTCAGTATTTATGCTACAAACAAGTACAAAATGCAATTGGCAATGTGATTAGAGGTAGATATGAAGGCAACAAACATATTTATTATTTCATTTTCAATAAGGTAAGTAAGTAGCTCAGGGACAGGACTCAGGAGGGCAAGAAATTACAATGGGCAGCACATACACATGACAATAACTCTCACAGTGACAGCAGTGTGCAGCAGCACAGATCACTGACACCACCGTCCCCTCCTGAGTCACAGTGACAGTCTCTTGCCACACCAGGTGGTCCCGTCAGTCCACTCTGATCCAAACAGCACTGACAGTACCGTTCCCGGCTTGCCTTGCTCCCGTCCTGCAGATCTGCACACAAGGCTCTGGCTTCTCCGCTGTGCTCCCTTGCGCCATGACATCGCATGACACGCTCAGGCACCACCTCCACCAGACCTGCTCCCTGCTGGAACACACTGTAGCAGGCACTCGAATGGTCTCAGCCAGTTCGGACTGGAGTTGCACATGCACATTTCCAAGCCGAGTGTCACAGCCATATTTTTTCCTGGCAACCTTTTGCTGTCACTGGCATTTACTGGCAGGAGAAAAGTGCCCATTTTTTACTGGCTGCCAGTAAAAAATTGACGGTTGGCAACACTTAACAGCGGTCTGATGTGAGTGGGAGAGAGTGGGCAGGACGAAACCGCAAGAGAGAGCGGAGCAAGAAGATGTGAAGGTGGGTGGGACCCACTGGTGGAGGTGGGTGGGACACACTGGTGCATGTCACCCGTGATGCTGCTTGTACTGCGTCCGGTGCCATTGGGGAGGTGGGTGTTTTAACAAGGGGAGCTGCTCTACTTCTAGAAGGCCAGGGGGAACTGAAGACTCTCTTAACAAATGGGGACACACATTCAGCATCAGTAAATGGGTAAGGAATGTGCTTGAGATTTTTTGTCTTTTAGGTCTCTTCTAGACCTGCAGCACTGTTTGCCCCCTCTGAAAAGTGATTCTTGTGGATCACTCATCAGAGGGCAGAATAACAGTGGCTGACAGGTGTTCAGGAGTTGGTACTGCTGCCCCCTGAATGCCTGTTTTGCTTTTTTGTTTTTAATCTTTTTTGATTGCCAAGATGTACAGCTCAGTTTACAGTTCCAATGAAGACAGTAAGCAGGCAAGTAGGGGCATTTTATAGCAGAAGAGACCATTGCATGTATCTTATGCAATAAAAGCCTGCCTGCTCACTGTTTATTACAGTGGAACTTCATCTCCGCTGTAATATTTAATATCCTAACAAGGTGATTTACACTGGGGACTTCCAGAAAGCACATGAAAAAAAATGCTCTTTAATTATATCCAGTAAAGTGGAGTATTAAATTCCTACATGTAAAACATGGTAACCTTTCAAGACTGGAGTACAAAAAATTCCAAGAGTGAGAAAGAAATGTTTGTTGAAAACCAGAAATAACTGAACCCCCTTAAGGCCTGGTTCACACCGGAATCACACAGGAACGTGGACCACGTGCAGTCCGCTGCAGATGGGCTGCAAATCACACCAGAATGCACAGAAGATATTTAATGCACTACTTTAACCTCTTGCTGACCGCCCACCATAGTATTACTGAGGCAGGGCGGCTCGGCTGCATAAAACCACGTAGTACTATGTGATTTCGTGCACGAGGTCTCGGCAGGGCACGCGCGCTGCCGGAGCCGCGCTCCCACTGTGTTTAGACACAGTGGGAGGCGGGCCGCGGGAGGATCAGCGGCAATTGCCGCCGGCCTCCCGCGATCCTCAGATAAACTGACAGAAGACCTGCCTGCTTATGTAAACAAAGCAGGCGGCTCTTCTGTCACACAGGCAGTGATAGATCAAGAGTTTCAGCTAAGCTACAACCCCGATCTCTGTGTGCCTGTCACAGAACCCTTCCCCCACACAGCCAGTAAGCATATTTGGGCACACATTAACTCCTTTGATCACCCCCAGTGTTAACCCCTTCCCTGCCAGTGTCATTTATACAGTAACAATGCATATTATTTAGCACTGATTACTGTATTAATGTCACTGGTCCCCAAAAAGTGTCAAAATTGTCAGTTAGGGGCTCGATCTGTCCGCCGCAATGTCGCAGTCCCGCTAAAAATCGCAGATTGCCGCCATTACTAATAAAAACAAAAAATAAATAAAAATTCCAAAAATCTATCCCATAGTTTATAAACGCTATAACTTTTGCGCAAACCAATTAAAATAAGCTTTTTGGGATTTTTTTTACCAAAAATATGTAGCAGAATACAAATTGGCCTAAACTGATAAAAAAAATTGATTTTTTACATTTTTTTTATTGGTAATGTTTTATAGCAGAAAGTAAAAAATATGGCGGTTTTTTTTTTCAAAATTTTCCCTTTTTTTTTGTTTGAGATGATCAAATACCACCAAATGAAAGCTCTATTTGTGGAAAAAAAGGACATCAATTGTATTTGGATACAGCATTGCACGACCGTGCAATTTTTCGTTAAAGTAACACAGTGCCGAATCGCAAAAAATGGCCTGGTCATTAAGGGGGTAAAACTTTCCAGAGCTGAAGTGGTTAAAAAAAAAAGCCAAATGACTTGGCTCCGGTGGCAGATCACAAAGGCAGTGCATTTACAATTTGGTATGGGAAATGGGCACAAACGTTTCTGATGTGAACCGGCCTTAAAACAGCTATATGCAGGCCTGAGAGAAGGGGGAAGGGGGGGCATTGTGTAATCATGGGGGGGGGGGGTGTTCGTAAATTGCCAGCCCCACATCCTTTACCTGCATGAATGCCAAAAGTCATTTCTTCTAGTAAACGCACAGAGGGACATTTTCCTTCCAGTGACACCACTGATGCAGGGGACATTTTTTTTTTGTGTGACATCACAGATGCAGTAGAAATTTTACCTTCCAGGGACACCATCAACACAGGGGCAATTTTTCTTCAAACTGATATCAGGGTATGTGAAAAAAATCTGAAACTGTGAGAATCAGCGCGATTAACACCAAAAATCAAATCTAACAAATAAGAAAGGCTGTAGCCACTAATTATGCTTTCCCTGCATACAATATATAAAAAAATCTAAACGACAACAGTGCTGCGCCAAAATCAATGATATACAACAAGTGAACTTATATGAATGCTGATAATAATAAATAAATAAAAAATAAACTTTGAAAATTCATATAGCTAAACGTGCAATATCAAAAAAAGTTCATAAGGTGCAAAATAGGCAAATTGTGCTGAAAGGTGCAAAAACAAAGTGCTTTCAGTGCTAAACGAATAAAGTGCTTGTTCTATCCTCCACCAGAAAAAATGGCCGCTCACCTTGGGTCAGAACCAGCAAAGACATCTCTCTTCTTGCTCTAAGTCCTCGGTGTGGATGCAGGAAAGAGAATGTGCTAAAGTGCTTCAAATGAAAAAAGTGCTGAGGTGCTTCAAGACAGATCACGCAGTGCAGGGTGCCACCGGAAAAAATAATCGCTCACCTCCCGTTCTGACCCCTATTTTACTAGCGGGTCAGAACCAGCAGTTGCCCACAGGGGATAAAAGCAATCAGGTATCCGTGAACTGAGGGAAGCCAAAGACAGATCTCTCTTTTTGCTCTCTCTAAGTCCTCGGTGTGGATGCAGGAAAGATAATGACAAGATCTAGATCAGCTATGAGGAAAGACTACAAGCACTGAACCTATTCTCTCTGGAGAAGAGACGATTGAGGGGGGATATGATATCAATGTACAAATACTGTACTGGCGACCCTAGCATAAGGAACAAACTATTCAGAGAAAGGAGATACAATAAGACACGTGGCCACTCACTAAAACTTGAGGAAAGGCGGTTTAACCTTAAAGTGCGTAAGGGGTTCTTCTCTGTAAGAGCGGTAAGGATGTGGAATTCTCTTCCACAAGCAGTCGTATCAGCGGGGAGCATTGATAGTTTCAAAAAACTATTGCATGGACACCTTAAAGACCACAACATACAGGGGTATACAATGTACGGTTAAAAGCAAACACACACACACACATCATAGGTTGAACTGGATGGACTTGTGTCTTTTTTCAGCCTCACTAACTATGTAGTGCTCTCCGTTTATAAAATGTATTGACCAAAGCATGACAATAATGTACTTACATAAAAAGCACATGAGCTGTGCGGGCTGGAAAAAAAACAAGCAATCCGAGACTGGGTGTCCATGTGGTACATCAGGCTTCAGAAGAAGTCAACGTGTGTCGCAACGCGTATAGAGGGTGGAGCCTTACATCCGATGTACCTCACGGACACCCAGTCTCAGATTGCTTGTTTTTCCAGCCCGCACAGCTCATGTGCTTTTTATGTAAGTGCATTACTGTCATGCTTTGGTCAATAAATGTTATAATCGGAGAACATAGATCTTGTTATTATCTTTTCTACATCCACAACGAGGACTTAGAGAGAGCAAGAAGAGAGATCTGTCTTTGGCTTTCCTCAGTTCACGGATACCTAATCGCTTTTATCCCCTGTGGGGAACTGCTGGTTCTGACCCGCTAGTAAAACAGGGGTCAGTAAAGGAGGTGAGCGGTCATTTTTTCTGGTGGTACCCTGCGCCACGTGATCTGTCTTGAAGCACCTCAGCACTTTTTTTATTTGAATCACTTTAGCACATTTTGTGAATTCTTTGGAGCACTTTTAGCACTTTGATCAGCAACTTTATGAGACTTTTCAGAACACTTAAGCACTTTATTGATGTTAATGAATTTTTTTGCACATGAACACTTTATTGAATAATTTTTATATGATTGTTATTGTTGTCTTTTTATAAGATTGTAAGGGCAAGTGCTGTTATTATCACTTATATATATTTCTGAGTTTTTTACTTGGCGAACAGCAGCTGCACATATTTTTGTATTGTTGTATATGACTAGCGAGGGTTAATATCTGAATATAAGAAAAAAATCACTTGTATTAATATAGGAGGATTATGAATGACATGCGTCTTTGTATGTGTGTAGAAATTTACTGTAAGGTTATCCATTCACTCACTGTTTTATGAATAGCATGTGTCCCTGTATGTGTATAGTCACCGTAAGGGGTGATCCCATCACTCTCTTTGGTTATCAATGGATGCATAAATGTATGTATATAGTCACTATCAGAGGTGATCCCATCATTCTCTGTTTTATGGATGTCATGCATCTGTGTATGTATATAGACATTGTAAGAGGGAAACCCATCACTCTCTATTTTCTAAATGATGTGCATCCATGTATGTATATATTCCATGTAATGGTTGATCTCATCGCTCTCTGTTTTATGAACGGCATGCATCTCTATGTTTAAAAATTCACTGTAAGAGGTGAACCTATCACTCACTTTTTTTTTAACGACATGTATTCATTGTGAGGTGAAACCCATGAATGAATGGAGCGCAATCATGTATATATTCAGTGTAAATGTTATGCTCAGCACTGACATGAATCTACTGTATGTATACATTCCCTGTAACACTGTAAGAGAAAAAACCATCACTCTGCGTTTAATGAATGAAATATGTCTGTGCATGCATACTGTGTAATCACTGTAATAGGTGAACCCATCATTTGCTGCCCTATGAATGACATGCATCCACGCAGGGCCGGAGTGGGACTCATTTTCAGCCCTGGAGTTTCATGCCTTAGACCGGCCCACTTTAGTTCACGACTGACTATATTAAAATAATGTAATTAAAACCTCAGAATATAAGTTTGCAATGGCTGCGGGCATGGTACAGGAGAATGCAGGGCTGTGGGCATGGTACAGGGAATGCAGGGCTGCGGACATGGTATAGGAGAATGTGGGGCTGCGGGCATGGTACGGGAGAATGCAGGGCTGCGGGCATGGTACAGGAGAATGAAGGGCTGTGGGCATGGTACAGGAGAATGCAGGGCTGCCGACATGGTACAGGAGAATGCGGGGCTGCGGGCATGGTACAGGAGAATGCAGGGCTGCGGGCATGGTACAGGAGAATGCGGGGCTGCGGGCATGGTACAAGAGAATGCAGGGCTGCGGGCATACTACAGGAGATGCAGTGCTGCGGCCATGGTACAGGTGTACCATGCCCGCAGCACTGCATCTCTTTTAGTATGCCCGCAGCCCCAAATAATGGCAGGTAGTGTGGCTGTGGAGGAGTCTCACTTACCTGTTCCTGAGACGCCACAGATTTAAATATGGCGCCACCTGGTGCCAAAACGTGTACAGCATTTCCCGAGCGGCGGCGGCGCATGCGCGGTGACATCAGGGTGACGGGCGGTGCCATTTTTAAATCAAAGGCTTCTCAGGAGCACGTCGGGCCAGCCGCGTTTAAGTGACAGCAGCGCGGCCGCGGGATGCGCCCCCCAAATTTTGCACCCGATACAAAATTTGCCCCCCCCCCAGCACCCCCCATGCTACGCCACTGGAATGGGGCTGCTGTGAGTGCAGGCAGCCTAGTGACAGCATTCAACCCAGTGTCATGACAATGGCCCTAGCACCAACCAGCCCACCGGGAGTTCTCCCGGTGCTCCCGATTAGACAATCCAGGCCTGCATCTATGATCTACGTATTAATTATTTGTAAGGAATGGACCCAAAAGTTTATGTTTTATCAATGGCAGGCACCCATTTACTGTATGTAGTCACTTAAAGTAGTGAATCCTTCACTCTCTGTTTTATGAATGGCATGTACCCATGTGTGTATGTAGTTATTCTAAGGAGCAAAACCTTCACTTTCTGTTTTGTTAATGGCATGAGTTTAATTTGAGTTGATTTAATGACTGTAAGGAGTGATGCCATCAATCTCTGTTTTATGAATGGCATATGTCAGAGGCATAGCTAGAACCTTCAGGGCCCTGGTGCAAGAAACCATGAAGGGCCCCCTGGACCCCTAGCCAGGGCCCTTCCCTTCAAGCCAGGGGCTCTTCCCACTGATCCTGGGACCCTTTACTCTCCTTGCAGGGCCCTTTATTACGGTCCCGCAGTGGGACCCTTTCACAAGTTCTGTGGTGGGCCCCCTTCCTGCCATCTTGGGGACTCCCCACAGTGGTGGAATGCCAGGGCCCAGTTGCAAGTGTGACCTTTGCGATCCTGGAAGTCCACCCTCTGGTTTCAGTCATTTTTTTTTTTTGGTATTGTAATTGTATTATTTTTTATCACTTTATTTTATTTTTTTGCAATGTCACTGACTATGACTCTGTCCATTCAGAAAAGGAAGGAGCTGGTAAATTACATATTTACCGACCCCTTCCTGGTTCTCTATTGTGACACATCCCCTGCAGCAGCCGGCAGGAGAGGGGAGGGAGCACAGTGGGAGGGGGGGCCAGGGGAGCACACAGGGGCCCAGAGACAGCGGGACACAAGTGAAATGGATAGGAGGAGTGGCGTTGGCAGCATACAGAGGAACCAATCTCCTCCATTTTGCATCTACAGGAGGAAAAGGAGAACAGGGATTTCTTTACATACTGCCCCTGCCGCCCCTCCTATCCAGATGTAGAGGGGAGCCGCACAGGCCCCCTGGAGCATGGGGCTCGGTTGCAATTGCAACCCCTGTAGTTATGCCCCTGGCATATGTCTATGTATATAGTGTATATAGTAACTGTAAGTGTTGATCTTACAGATATATTGGGCAGACTAGATGGGCCAAATGGTTCTTATCTGCCGACACATTCTATGTTTCTATGTTACTTGTTTTTACATTTTTTTTTTTTAATTATTACTTTTTTTTAATGTTTCTTCAGTTGCCTCCTGGTTTCTGGCTAAGGCCAAAATGAGTCTTCATTGGCCTTTTTTTTTTTCTTTCATCTGGAGGACGGAAAAAGGGGCTTTCCTAGCTAAGCACAACCTCTTGTCTGCATGCCTGAGCTAAGGGCAGATAGATAGTAAATGCTATGTGAATCATCTGCCCTTACTCAAGATGGCTGTAGCTAGAAATGCTAGGAGGGTGTATTTTGTGATTGTAAAGGTTTTTTTTTTTTTTGCTTAAATATCTTATAATTATCTGCTCTGTGCAATGGTTTTACACAGAGCTGCCCTGGTCCTCTTATTCTGGGGTCCTGTGTTGGTGCTCCTGGCTCCTCCTGCCAAGCTGCTTGCTTTATTGCACAGAGAAGCCCTGATCCTCCCCCATTGGCACTCCTGGCTCCTCACTCCTGCTAAGCTGCTTGCTATGGGGGCACTCGTGCTGACTTGATGCCCTGCTCCCTCATCACTGGATTTGATTGACAGCAACAGAAGCCAATGGCTGGGACAGGGGGAAGGCAAAGGGGCATCTGCCCTGGGCACAGTGCTATCTTGCAATACTACGGTGAAGGGACGCTGGAAGTTTGTATGAGCCTGAATCAAAGGAGTAGTGCCCATCACTTCTGTCATTCCGCTAGAATAGAGAGCTCATATAACAAGTACCGCAACAACTGCAGGAGGGGAGGATTCTTCTTACTGCTCCTTCCAACAGCTGCAGTGTTGCCAACCTACCAGACTGAAATTTACTGACACGACATCCAAAATTTATTGGCACAGCCAAGTTTTTACTGGCATTTCCAAAAGTTACAAAATTACAGTTTTGAGAGCAAATTTCAGTATTTATGCTACAAACAAGTACAAAATGCAATTGGCAATGTGATTAGAGGTAGATATGAAGGCAACAAACATATTTATTATTTCATTTTCAATAAGGTAAGTAAGTAGCTCAGGGACAGGACTCAGGAGGGCAAGAAATTACAATGGGCAGCACATACACATGACAATAACTCTCACAGTGACAGCAGTGTGCAGCAGCACAGATCACTGACACCACCGTCCCCTCCTGAGTCACAGTGACAGTCTCTTGCCACACCAGGTGGTCCCGTCAGTCCACTCTGATCCAAACAGCACTGACAGTACCGTTCCCGGCTTGCCTTGCTCCCGTCCTGCAGATCTGCACACAAGGCTCTGGCTTCTCCGCTGTGCTCCCTTGCGCCATGACATCGCATGACACGCTCAGGCACCACCTCCACCAGACCTGCTCCCTGCTGGAACACACTGTAGCAGGCACTCGAATGGTCTCAGCCAGTTCGGACTGGAGTTGCACATGCACATTTCCAAGCCGAGTGTCACAGCCATATTTTTTCCTGGCAACCTTTTGCTGTCACTGGCATTTACTGGCAGGAGAAAAGTGCCCATTTTTTACTGGCTGCCAGTAAAAAATTGACGGTTGGCAACACTTAACAGCGGTCTGATGTGAGTGGGAGAGAGTGGGCAGGACGAAACCGCAAGAGAGAGCGGAGCAAGAAGATGTGAAGGTGGGTGGGACCCACTGGTGGAGGTGGGTGGGACACACTGGTGCATGTCACCCGTGATGCTGCTTGTACTGCGTCCGGTGCCATTGGGGAGGTGGGTGTTTTAACAAGGGGAGCTGCTCTACTTCTAGAAGGCCAGGGGGAACTGAAGACTCTCTTAACAAATGGGGACACACATTCAGCATCAGTAAATGGGTAAGGAATGTGCTTGAGATTTTTTGTCTTTTAGGTCTCTTCTAGACCTGCAGCACTGTTTGCCCCCTCTGAAAAGTGATTCTTGTGGATCACTCATCAGAGGGCAGAATAACAGTGGCTGACAGGTGTTCAGGAGTTGGTACTGCTGCCCCCTGAATGCCTGTTTTGCTTTTTTGTTTTTAATCTTTTTTGATTGCCAAGATGTACAGCTCAGTTTACAGTTCCAATGAAGACAGTAAGCAGGCAAGTAGGGGCATTTTATAGCAGAAGAGACCATTGCATGTATCTTATGCAATAAAAGCCTGCCTGCTCACTGTTTATTACAGTGGAACTTCATCTCCGCTGTAATATTTAATATCCTAACAAGGTGATTTACACTGGGGACTTCCAGAAAGCACATGAAAAAAAATGCTCTTTAATTATATCCAGTAAAGTGGAGTATTAAATTCCTACATGTAAAACATGGTAACCTTTCAAGACTGGAGTACAAAAAATTCCAAGAGTGAGAAAGAAATGTTTGTTGAAAACCAGAAATAACTGAACCCCCTTAAGGCCTGGTTCACACCGGAATCACACAGGAACGTGGACCACGTGCAGTCCGCTGCAGATGGGCTGCAAATCACACCAGAATGCACAGAAGATATTTAATGCACTACTTTAACCTCTTGCTGACCGCCCACCATAGTATTACTGAGGCAGGGCGGCTCGGCTGCATAAAACCACGTAGTACTATGTGATTTCGTGCACGAGGTCTCGGCAGGGCACGCGCGCTGCCGGAGCTGCGCTCCCACTGTGTTTAGACACAGTGGGAGGCGGGCCGCGGGAGGATCAGCGGCAATTGCCGCCGGCCTCCCGCGATCCTCAGATAAACTGACAGAAGACCTGCCTGCTTATGTAAACAAAGCAGGCGGCTCTTCTGTCACACAGGCAGTGATAGATCAAGAGTTTCAGCTAAGCTACAACCCCGATCTCTGTGTGCCTGTCACAGAACCCTTCCCCCACACAGCCAGTAAGCATATTTGGGCACACATTAACTCCTTTGATCACCCCCAGTGTTAACCCCTTCCCTGCCAGTGTCATTTATACAGTAACAATGCATATTATTTAGCACTGATTACTGTATTAATGTCACTGGTCCCCAAAAAGTGTCAAAATTGTCAGTTAGGGGCTCGATCTGTCCGCCGCAATGTCGCAGTCCCGCTAAAAATCGCAGATTGCCGCCATTACTAATAAAAACAAAAAATAAATAAAAATTCCAAAAATCTATCCCATAGTTTATAAACGCTATAACTTTTGCGCAAACCAATTAAAATAAGCTTTTTGGGATTTTTTTTACCAAAAATATGTAGCAGAATACAAATTGGCCTAAACTGATAAAAAAAATTGATTTTTTACATTTTTTTTATTGGTAATGTTTTATAGCAGAAAGTAAAAAATATGGCGGTTTTTTTTTTCAAAATTTTCCCTTTTTTTTTGTTTGAGATGATCAAATACCACCAAATGAAAGCTCTATTTGTGGAAAAAAAGGACATCAATTGTATTTGGATACAGCATTGCACGACCGTGCAATTTTTCGTTAAAGTAACACAGTGCCGAATCGCAAAAAATGGCCTGGTCATTAAGGGGGTAAAACTTTCCAGAGCTGAAGTGGTTAAAAAAAAAAGCCAAATGACTTGGCTCCGGTGGCAGATCACAAAGGCAGTGCATTTACAATTTGGTATGGGAAATGGGCACAAACGTTTCTGATGTGAACCGGCCTTAAAACAGCTATATGCAGGCCTGAGAGAAGGGGGAAGGGGGGGCATTGTGTAATCATGGGGGGGGGGGGTGTTCGTAAATTGCCAGCCCCACATCCTTTACCTGCATGAATGCCAAAAGTCATTTCTTCTAGTAAACGCACAGAGGGACATTTTCCTTCCAGTGACACCACTGATGCAGGGGACATTTTTTTTTTGTGTGACATCACAGATGCAGTAGAAATTTTACCTTCCAGGGACACCATCAACACAGGGGCAATTTTTCTTCAAACTGATATCAGGGTATGTGAAAAAAATCTGAAACTGTGAGAATCAGCGCAACTAACACCAAAAATCAAATCTAACAAATAAGAAAGGCTGTAGCCACTAATTATGCTTTCCCTGCATACAATATGTAAAAAAATCTAAACGACAACAGTGCTGCGCCAAAATCAATGATATACAACAAGTGAACTTATATGAATGCTGATAATAATAAATAAATAAAAAATAAACTTTGAAAATTCATATAGCTAAACGTGCAATATCAAAAAAAGTTCATAAGGTGCAAAATAGGCAAATTGTGCTGAAAGGTGCAAAAACAAAGTGCTTTCAGTGCTAAACGAATAAAGTGCTTGTTCTATCCTCCACCGGAAAAAATGGCCGCTCACCTTGGGTCAGAACCAGCAAAGACAGATCTCTCTTCTTGCTCTAAGTCCTCGGTGTGGATGCAGGAAAGAGAATGTGCTAAAGTGCTTCAAATGAAAAAAGTGCTGAGGTGCTTCAAGACAGATCACGCAGTGCAGGGTGCCACCGGAAAAAATAATCGCTCACCTCCCGTTCTGACCCCTATTTTACTAGCGGGTCAGAACCAGCAGTTGCCCACAGGGGATAAAAGCAATCAGGTATCCGTGAACTGAGGGAAGCCAAAGACAGATCTCTCTTTTTGCTCTCTCTAAGTCCTCGGTGTGGATGCAGGAAAGATAATGACAAGATCTAGATCAGCTATGAGGATAGGCTACAAGCACTGAACCTATTCTCTCTGGAGAAGAGACGATTGAGGGGGGATATGATATCAATGTACAAATACTGTACTGGCGACCCTAGCATAAGGAACAAACTATTCAGAGAAAGGAGATACAATAAGACACGTGGCCACTCACTAAAACTTGAGGAAAGGCGGTTTAACCTTAAAGTGCGTAAGGGGTTCTTTACTGTAAGAGCGGTAAGGATGTGGAATTCTCTTCCACAAGCAGTCGTATCAGCGGGGAGCATTGATAGTTTCAAAAAACTATTGGATGGACACCTTAAAGACCACAACATACAGGGGTATACCATGTACGGTTAAAAGCAAACACACACACACACATCATAGGTTGAACTGGATGGACTTGTGTCTTTTTTCAGCCTCACTAACTATGTAGTGCTCTCCGTTTATAAAATGTATTGACCAAAGCATGACAGTAATGTACTTACATAAAAAGCACATGAGCTGTGCGGGCTGGAAAAAAAACAAGCAATCCGAGACTGGGTATCCATGTGGTACATCAGGCTTCAGAAGAAGTCAACGTGTGACGCAACGCGTATAGAGGGTGGAGCCTTACATCCGATGTACCTCTAGGACACCCAGTCTCAGATTGCTTGTTTTTCCAGCCCACACAGCTCATGTGCTTTTTATGTAAGTGCATTACTGTCATGCTTTGGTCAATAAATGTTATAATCGGAGAGCATAGATCTTGTTATTATCTTTTCTACATCCACAACGAGGACTTAGAGAAAGCAAGAAGAGAGATCTGCCTTTGGCTTCCCTTAGTTCACGGATACCCGATCGCTTTTATCCCCTGTGGGGAACTGCTGGTTCTGACCCGCTAGTAAAACAGGGGTCAGTAAAGGAGGTGAGCGGTCAATTTTTCTGGTGGCACCCTGCGCCGCGTGATCTGTCTTCAAGCACCTCAGCACTTTTTTTATTTGAAGCACTTTAGCACATTTTGTGAATTCTTTGGAGCACTTTTAGCACTTTGATCAGCAACTTTATGAGACTTTTCAGAACACTTAAGCACTTTATTGATGTTAATGAATTTTTTTGCACATGAACACTTTATTGAATAATTTTTATATGATTGTTATTGTTGTCTTTTTATTAGATTGTAAGGGCAAGTGCTGTTATTATCACTTATATATATTTCTGAGTTTTTTACTTGGCGAACAGCAGCTGCACATTTTTTTGTATTGCTGTATATGCCTAGTGCGGGTTAATATCTGAATATAAGAATAAAATCACTTTTATTAATATAAGAGGATTATGAACGACATGCGTCTTTGTATGTGTGTAGAAATTTACTGTAAGGTTATCCATTCACTCACTGTTTTATGAATAGCATGTGTCCCTGTATGTGTATAGTCACCGTAAGGGGTGATCCCATCACTCTCTTTGGTTATCAATGGATGCATAAATGTATGTATATAGTCACTATCAGAGGTGATCCCATCATAATCTTTTTTATGGATGTCATGCGTCTGTGTATGTATATAGTCACTATCAGGGGTGATCCCATCATTCTCTGTTTTATGGATGTCATGCGTCTGTGTATGTATATAGACATTGTAAGAGGGAAACCCATCACTCTCTATTTTCTTAAATGATGTGCATCCATGTATGTATATATTCCATGTAATGGTTGATCTCATCGCTCTCTGCTTTATGAACGGCATGCATCTGTATGAGGTGAACCCATCACTCACTTTTTTTGAACAACATGTATTCATTGCAAGGTGAAACCCAAGAATGAATAGAATGCAATCATGTATATATTCAGTGTAAATGTTATGCTCAGCACTGACATGAATCTACTGTATGTATACATTCACTGTAACACTGTAAGAGAAAAAAACATCACTCTGCATTTAATGAATGATATATGTCTGCGCATACATACTGTATAATCACTGTAATAGGTGAACCCATCATTTGCTGCCTTATGAATGACATGCATCTACGCAGGGCCGGAGTGGGACTCATTTTCAGCCCTGGAGTTTCATGCCTTAGACCGGCCCACTTTAGTTCACCACTGACTATATTAAAATAATGTAATTAAAACCTCAAAATATAAGTTTGCAATGGCTGCGGGCATGGTACAGGAGAATGCAGGGCTGCGGGCATGGTACAGGAGAATGCAGGGCTGCGGGCATGGTACAGGAGAATGCAGGGATGTGGACATGGTATAGGAGAATGTGGGGCTGCGGGCATGGTACGAGAGAATGCAGGGCTGTGGGCAGGGTACAGGAGAATGCAGGGCTGCGGGCATGGTACAGGAGAATGCAGGGCTGCAGGCATGTTACAGGCGCCGCAGATTTAAAAATGGCGCTGCCTGGCACCAAAACGCTGCTTTCCCGAGCAGCGGCGCATGTGCGGTGACATCTGGGCGCCGGGCGGCGCCATTTTTAAATCTAAGGCGTCTCAGGAGCACTTCAGGCCGGCCGCGTTTAAGTGACACTGGCATGGCCGCGGGATGCGCCCCCCAAATTTTGCGCCCGGTACAAAATTTGCCCCCCCCAGCACCCCCCACACTACGCCACTGGAATGGGGGCTGCTGTGAGTGCAGGCAGCCTAGTGACAGCATTCAACCCAGTGTCATGACAATGGCCCTCGCACCAACCAGCCTACCAGGAATTCTCCCGGTGCTCCCGATTAGACAATCCGGGCCTGCATCTACGTATGAATTATTTGTAAGGAATGGACCCAATAGTTTATGTTTTATCAATGGCAGGCACCCATGTACTGTATGTAGTCACTGAAAGTAGTGAATCCTTCACTCTCTGTTTTATGAATGGCATGTACCCATGTGTGTATGTAGTTATTCTAAGGAGCAAAACCTTCACTTTCTGTTTTGTTAATGGCATGAGTCAGTGTATGTATTTAATGACTGTAAGGGGTGATGCCATCAATCTCTGTTTTATGAGTGGCATATGTCAGAGGCATAGCTAGAACCTTCAGGGCCCTGGTGCAAGAAACCATGAAGGGCCCCCTGGACCCCTAGCCAGGGCCCTTCCCTTCAAGCCTGGGGCTCTTCCCACTGATCCTGGGACCCTTTACTCTCATTGCAGGGCCCTTTATTACGATCCCGCAGTGGGACCCTTTCACAAGTTCTGCGGTGGGCCCCCTTCCTTCCATCTTGGGGACACCCCACTGTGGAACAGTTGCAAGTGTGACCTTTGAGATCCTGGAAGTTCACCCACTGGTGTCAGTCATTTTTATTTTTTGGCATTGTAATTGTATTATTTTTTATCACTTTATTTTATTTTTTTACAATTTCACTGACTATGACTCTGTCCATTCAGAAAAGGAATGGAGCTGGTAAATTACATTTTCACCTACCCCTTCCTGGTTCTCTATTGTGACACATCCCCTGCAGCAGCCGGCAGGAGAGGGGAGGGAGCGGCGGGGAGACAGCACAGTGGGGGAGGGGGATCAGGGGTGCACACAGGGGCCCAGAGACAGCAGGACACAAGTGAACTGAATAGGAGGAGTGGTGTTGGCCGCATACAGAGGAACCAATTTCCTCCATTTTGCATCTACAGGAGAAAAAGGACAGTGATTTCTCTACATACTGCCCCCGCCGCCCCTCCTATCCAGGTGTACAGGGGAGCCGCACATTGCAACCCCTGTAGTTATGCCCCTGGCATATGTCTATGTATATAGTGTATATAGTAACTGTAAGTGCTGATCCCATCACTGGCTATTTTATGAATTGCATGCATTCGTGTATGTGTATAGCCCCTGTGGCTGTGTATGTATAAAGTTACTCATCAAATGTGCATGTGGAATGTTAAGCTGTTTCCAAGAATCGTTGCTAATTTAAATCCCAAACTGCACCCACATATAACACAAATCCAGTTTTATGCAGTGTTTACGCTGTCTGATTATGAATAGCCATTAGCTGCATGCTGAGCAGTTATTAAGATCTTAACAGAAGTGTATTCCATGGAGACAGCTATGTTGAATTAAATGTTTCACTCTGATATACTGTCAACTGTTTAATGTTAAAGAAATGTAGCTAAGCTATTGAACAAAAAGTCAAAGTCTGCTTACAAACAAAGGGAAATTATTTTTGGCCTATTTTATTTTTGAATGATTTTTCACTTTCTATTATTTTCATTTATTTATTTATTTAATAAGCATTAAATATATTGTGCATCAATCAGGCTCAGTTCACATTGGTGCGATGGAAGACATTGCATGTGATTCGCACTGCACTGCTGTGCAAATCACATGCCATGTCTGTGCGATGCGAATTCAGCCATACAGATTGTATGGCTGAATTCGCATCGCATCGCATTCGGACCAAAGTCCTGTCCTGCAGAACCCTTTTGTTGGTCTGCACGAGAATCCGATCACATGGTTGTTCAACACCCATGCAATCTGATTCTTGTCTGAATTGATAGTTCTTGCTGCGATATGCGAACCAATCTGGGGGTGTCATTTACTTTGTATTCTGTGAACTGCCTGTGAGTTGGGTGCGGTGCGGGAAGCCACAGTGGATTTGCAGGGTTTCCCGAATCACACCAATGTAAACCGAGCCTCATTGATTGCAAATCAATGGATGCCTGCCAGCACTCGCTGATCGGCCTCTGCTGTGACTAATCACAGCAAAAGTGGCGCTCTGGCGGCGCACGCGCCCCCTACCCAGAAGTGCAGAATCACTTATATGTATGTGATTCTGCACAGAGCGGCCGCCCTGTAGCAGAAAAGCTGCTATAGGGCACTCGGCAAGCGATTAAAGCAAGGCCCGGAGTAAAGGAAAAAGAAAACCTAGACGAAGGGCCGACATGACAGGGTTAAAAGAGGGTTTGGAGCAGTAATTTAATAGGGGGTTTAAAGCAACTAGTATAAGGACACTTACAGGATTGGTGGAGTGTAGGGAACAGGTGGGGCTTTAGGGGTCAAACAGTAGGAGGTTCCTGATGAGGTCTTCAATCAGGAGAGAGACGACGTCGGAACAACTTCCCACCCTCCCTCCCCTTTTATTTGGTGGTTATGATCTTGTGTAATTTTGGGGCTGTTCTCTTGGTGGTATGTCATGGCAGCTGGCGGGGTACAAAGTCCTTGTATGTGCTTTATTTGATAAATGAAAATTGGTAGGGACTCGTCTTGGGTACGGCTCCCTGTGGTTTGTCTGGGTTGTATCTGCTAATAGTGGTGTTGTCTCCGAGTCGGTGTTTTGCGGCTGGAGGCCTAAGTTTGGTGAAGCAGGTACGTGAAGTAGTGGTGCCTACAAGGACCTTGGGGGCTCCAGATTTTAGAATGTACTGACTGTTGCTGGTATGATTTATATATGTTATTTATACAAGTTTGGTTTAATAAAAGGCTGCTTTGGCCATTAAAACTCCAATTATGGTGTCTGGTGTTTTACTTGGGTAAAGAAATAAGGGAGAGTGTTGGTCAAGCAGTTATAGAGACAAAATCATCTTTTATACCCTTAGTCAAGCCACTGTTTATTTATTTTTTTCCTAGAGCTGCATACAGCCACCCATGGGCATGAATGGGTCAAAGCGGCTGTACGCAGATATTTGCGTAAAGTAGAGCATGTGAATTGATGTAATGCACCAAATGCACCGAATGTACCTTAGGTGTGTTTGATGAATTCTGTTAGTAAACGTGTTCTACGTTACACAAATAGCTGCATACAGCCGTCCTCACCCATTCATGTCTATGGGCAGATGGACGAAGCTCTAGAACAGCCTTTCTCAACCTTTTCAACAAAGAGAAACCCTTAAAATAAAATTACGATCTCCCTGCTAAAAAAATACTACATCTACAACTCATGATACATTAGTGTGATGGTCAGTGGGAAGAGTGCTCCTTATATTTTGTGGTCATTGGGAAGAATTACACCCTTACAGATAGCAAAAAGGATCAGAAGTGTCAGGGGGAACTTATCTGAGAGGCAGAAATTGCTCATTGCTCAATGAACCCCTAGCAACCTCTTGAACGCTAGAGTTCCATAAAACCCTGGTTGAGAAACCCTGCTCTAGGACATTCAGGAAAAGTTAAAAAAACAGAGTCTTTATGCATCTTTTTTTTTTTTCAATATTTTTTTCTGGAAAATGTAAAAGCTTTCCAAAACAAAGGAGATCATTGTATAGAGGTAGCCAGGTGGTAACTCAACATTGGCCCAGTAAAAGAATAACAGTATACCAGAATAACTCAGCGATGGAAAGTAGGCTGTGATGATACACAAGTTACCTAGATGGGATCACTAGGATTCAAATTAGGCCCCCACCCTAACCGAGATACTATATCCACAGTGCTAGATTGTACAGCAGTCAACAACACTATTACAAGAAGAAAAAGAAAATGAAAGAGGAAAGCAAAGGAGGAAAGGAAGGGGGGAAGGAAAAGGTGAAGGATCCCAGTGACTGTAGAGCCAATCTTCATCACAGCCCGAGCTTTACAAGCTTAAAGGTCAATATGCATATAATGTGCAAAAAAACATTTTTAAATCGGTTATTTGTGTCGTGGATGTCTTGCATCTTTTAAGCAATATACTATTATGGTGCGTGTGTGAATTTCCCGTTCACTCCATTTTGAATAGAATGTCTTCTATGGCAGCCCTCATTTCTCAATACACCTAATACAGTACTTTGTTTACCTTGTCGAGCTGGAGCCGTACACAATCATTTTTGAAAAACGCTGAACAAGGCTAAGCGAGTATGTGTGCAGCTATTCGGAAAATGATTTTAACACTCTGGTAATGTAGATAATTTACACCTCTGTAAAATATGCAAATAAATCTGAAGGTTTGCAAAGAAAATATTATTGAAACTGTGACAAATTACATTTTTTATTGCGCATTCCATAGACTTGAGACAAATTTTTTGCAGAATTAACAATTTTCTATTCTGCCATTTTCAGGTGATTTACAATTTCTTCTTTTGCCTTTCTTTTGTTATTATTGCTTCTGGGCAAATTACATAGTAACATCTGTGCAATACATGCACATTTCCATGAGTTTTACCCCTTTAAAGACCCTGCAAGAGAAGAAAAATACCTGCTGATCTATAAGAAATGCACTCAGATCCTTAGTTCTGTTTCGGAATGAAAATGTACAGCTTTGTTGTGGGCTGAGTGGTGTCAGCCCTGCCCGATCGTCTGCCCATTTGCTTTATGTGAACCTTCAACCTCCACAGCCACTTTACTCCTTTTAATCCTTCTCTCTAAAAATTGCAATTTGTTTTACTTTTTTTAACCCTTTTTAGGGAATTCTCCCTGCAAATTATCGGTGCTTGCCTAGGTGAGAATGATGTGTCACTTGCCTGTAGTCTCCTAACATGCATACATAATAGTTGAGGTTGAATAAAGACTATAGTCCATCCAGTTCAACCTGTGTAGGTGTGTGTGTCTGTAATCATTTCTCATACTCCTTAATGTTCTGATCCTTGAGATGTATGTCCAAGAGTCTTTTGAAAGTAGCCATATTTCCTGCAGTAACTACCTCTTGTGGTAGAGAATTCCACAATCTTGTAGCCCTACCAGTAAAGAACCCCCTGTTTTGCCTGAGGTTAAAACGGTTCTCCTCTAATCGCATTGTATGACCTTGCGTCCTCATGCAATCCTTGCGACTGAATAGTTTTTTTCCTATGCTGAGATCACCGTTGAGGTATTTGTAAATTGCTATCATGTCCCCTCTCAGGCGTCTCTTCTCCAGGGAGAATAAATCAAGCGATTGTAAATGCTCTTCATAATTAAGGTCCTCCAATCCCCTAATTAGTTTAGTTGCCCTTCTCTGGACTCTCTCCAGCTCAAACACATCCCTCCTGAGGACTGGCGACCAGAACTGGACAGAATACTCCAGATGCGGTCAGACCAGAGTTTTATAAAGTGTTAGGCTTATAGTTTTATCTCTGGAAAACATCCCCTTCTTTATGCATGCTAATATTCTGCCTGCTTTGGCAGCTTCAGCTTGACATTGAATGCTATTGCCTAGTCTATCCTCTACTAAGACTCCCAGATCTTTCTCCATTTTTGATTCCCCCAAAGGTTCCCCCCCTAAAGTGTATTGTGCTTTTATGTTTTTAGTCCCCCAAGTGCAAAACCTTACACTTCTCCACATTAAACCTAATTTGCCATTTAGTTGCCCACTCTGTTATTTTGTTCAGGTCATTTTGTAAGAGATCTGCCTCATATTGTGGAGTTATTGCCCTGCTCAATTTTGTGTCATCTGCAAAAACTGAGATCAAGCTACTGATCCCGACCTCAATGCTGTTTATGTATAAATTGAACAAGGTTGGTCCCAGGACTGAGCCTTGGGGGACCCCACTTACCACCCCAGACCAATTTGAGTATGCGTTATTTATTACCACCCTTTGGACACACCCTTTTAACCAGTTCCGTATACAAGAGCAAACCTTGTAGTCAATGCCTGCAGACCTTATTTTATAAATTAAGCGCTTGTGGGGAACTGTATCAAATGCCTTAGCAAAATCCAAGTACACCACATCCACTGGTCTCCCCCTATCTAGCTCACAGCTCACCTCCTCGTACAATGTCAGCAGATTGGTTTGACAAGAACGCCCTTTTGTAAACCCGTGCTGATTACTGCTAATGATGTTGTTGTCTTTAGCAAACTCTTGGATATAGTCCCTTATCATCCCCTCCAGAAGTTTACATACTATTGACGTCAGGCTGACCGGCCTATAATTTCCCGGGATATGCCTCTGACCCTTTTTTGAATATCGGTATCACGTTAGCTTTCCTCCAATCACCTGGTACATTTCCTGTCATAATACTGTCAGCAAAGATCAGGAACAGTGGTCTAGATATAGTTTTACTAAGTTCTCTCGATGTATGCCATCCGGGCCTGGTGATTTATTTGTGTTAATTTTATCCAGCCTATCCCTGATTCCACCCTCTGTTAGCCATAGCGGCAAGTCCTGTGAAGTACTGCTAACCATACAGTCGTGGTCAGTATATCCCTCCTTTTCCTGTGTAAAAACTGAGGAGAAAAAAGCATTAAGCATGGTTGCCTTCTCAGTGTCCTCTGTAACTATCCTCCCATCATCGTTAATTATGTTTGCAACATGCTCGGACCTCGTTTTTTTGCTGTTGATATATTTAAAGAATTTATTAGGGTTCTTTTTACTATCCTCTGCTAATTGTCTCTCGAAGTTGATTTTAGCCATTTTGATTTCGTATTTACATTTCTTATTTGCTTCCTTGTATTGCTGGAAAACCAATACTGTGCCCTCTGATTTATATTTCTTGAAGGCCAATTTTTTTCCCTAATACGTTTTTTTTACATTACTAGTTAGCCAGCCTGGTTTGGTTTTGTCTCTTCTACATTTATTTCCCATAGGAGTGCACTGTGAGATGCATTTGTTTAATATGTTTAACATACCCACATCATTTATCCGAGGAGACCTCAGAGTTAACTACTGTGCCCGTGTCATGGCATGTCATCAGAAGGTTACTTGGACCTTACAGCCAGCCCCTTGATGATGCAGTGGGGTGCATGCGTGTCATCAGGTCTGCTGTAAAAACCCAGAAGAGGGAGCAGGTCTGATGATACCACAGATGAAGATGGTGGTCCGGGATCTGGTGTGAAGGAATGGTGTGGTAGATCCCTACAGAAAAAAGTCATTGGGTGTGTGAGTATGTTATTTGTGGATTACTCAGCTGAAAAAGTAAAGGTTGGGGGTATAGGGCAGAAATTGGGTTTAGAGGAGTGAAGTTCCTCTTTAACTACTCAATCACGTCCTATCTACCATCTCTATAACAGGGACACTAAACTTTATGTAAATAAAAACTGGAAGGGCTAATTAAACTACTTGAGTTAACACATGAAGTGTGCACACAGAGGAGTTGTGAATTTCTGACATGATCTTTGCACTTATCCAACAGATATAACAAAATGCTTGCAAAGGTATATTTAACAGACCAAAACAAACAAGAGAGGTGCATTGTTAGGCCCCTTTTACACGATCGGACCAAACAGGTCCATCTATCTGTTTTTCAGGCACCCATTCTCCTCTATGGGGAGATGAATGTCAGCAGACACGTGTCTGTTGACACCTGTCTGGCATCCGATCCGGAGAAAGAGATGTACACCGCTCAGGCAGTTGGAACTTCACAGCCAGCCATTGGTGCAGGACCTCGAATTGCCACCGCAAACAGGATACAAGAGAAATGGCCGCACACCAAACGATGGCTCACGATGAAAGGCATTATTAAACAAGGATGCAAGGTACAGCAAAATGGATGGTAGACATGTTTCACATGACTCACAGCGTGAAGGTAGTGAACAAGCACGCTGTGAGTCGCGTAAAACATGTCTACCATCCATTTTGCTGTACCTCGCATCCTTGTTCAATAAAGCCTTTCATCGTGAGCCATCGTTTGGTGTGCGGCAATTTCTCTTGTATCCTGGCATCCGATCCGAAAAGATCCTCTGAAAACAGATGGATGGCGATACAGTGGCCATCCATCCAACGAGTCGGATCAGATGAAAGCAGACAGGCTGTCCGTTTTCATCCGATTTCCCCATAGAGGAGACTGTGACAGGTCCGTCTCAGCACAGTGAGCGGAGACGGACCTGTCATCCTCCTGCTCGGCAGGTATTCGCGGAGCGATCCCCGCTGAACTAGCGGAGTCCGCCGAGCGGATCCACCCCGTGAAAATGGGGCCTTAGGGTTTAACCCATTTTTTAAAGCTTTTTAATTTTTTTTTAATCATCCTAATCCACAGTGACAGCTGCAGCGTTTCAGTTTTAGCTGTCACTGTGTCTCCGTTTGTGCAAAGCACAGTGACAGCTGTAATGACCATGACTGGCTGTGAACATAGGATCTGGAATAATGCTGATTGATTCCCAATCATTAGTTAGTGACAAAACTAGTGTGAAGCTCTTTTTTTAAGATACAATCTGCAAATGAACAAAAATGACTACCCCATGCACACATTTTTACAGACTTTACATAGCGAAACATGTCTATAAAATACACGTTGATTATCTTGATGCATAATCAATCTTTTTCACATGTACTGTATATCTAAAAATATGTAACAAAAAAGAACAAAAAAAGAAATATATATATATAACAATCCCCTTTTTCCCTTTTGTATGAGTGATCCAATTCCCTCTGTTCTCAGCTGCATATGAGCTAGATGAGGAGAATCAGCAGTACGCTGAGCTTCCCAGTGAATGACTGTGCAGGAGGGGGGGGGAGCGTGTCAGGAAAAGTCTGGTGATTGGAGGAGAGCAGACTGTGTTCCCAGCATAGCTCGGGAACTGACCTCGCTGTGCTCTCCTGCCTAGCAAGGTCAGTGTCTAATAGGAAAGCAGGCACACCAGGTATTTCGCACAAAGGAAGCAATACAAAGAGAACAGGAGACTTCTTTATACCAGTACATGGAACAGCAGGCACGTTTTTGAAATAATGGGGTAACAAACACTTTAACATCTGTGCATTTCAATAAAGTGATTTGTGGTTTTTACATTATAGTGTATATCATTGTTTCATTTTAAAATAAGTATATATTGCATGGTAATGTTGAGATATGCTGTGTTCATTCATTTTGCAACTTATTGGAAATGCGTTGTATTTAAAAAAAGTGGTGCTTGTCCACATTTAGATGCATTGGCAGCCCATTTAAGATGAAGCAACACATGTTAGTGTGCATTAGTGTGCAAGCAAGGATGTACTTCTATGTACCACCCATGTGTAATGGGGGATTTATTATTATTAATAATATTAATAAAAGAAATAACAGCAATAATAATCCTATGTTTTGAACTTTTGCTAAGAGACTCGTTTTATTAAGAGCTAAGAAGGGCGATTTGTCCCAGGCCAAGTGGCACCACAAAGACTAGTATTCACTTCCATAAAAGGTGGATAATATTGTGAAGCTGTAATTGAGCTCATATTTGAATCTGCTTGTACTATATAAAGTAGAAATTCCATTTTGAAAAGATGACGGTTAGACTTTTTAGTTTTGGATGGAGTGGACAAGGATCAACAGCCTATTTGTCCTGTTGACCAAAATTGTTAAAAGTGAAAGTAAAAGAAAATCCCAAATGTTGGGTTGTCCCCAGAACGGTAATAGAGGGGAAATCTTCTAATGGATACACTAGTTCTGGTGAGCTGGGGGTCCCAAATAAAATCCCTTATTTTGCAGGAATTTCCTGTTTGGTCTATGGGACAGGAAGTGAAGAAAATCTCCCAGATGGCAAAAAATAAACCTTAACCACTTTACCACCGGAGGATTTTGCTGTCTTACGTCCAGGCCACTATTTGCGATTTGGCGCTGTGCGACTTTAACTTACAATTGCGCGGTCGTGCGATGCCGTACCCAAACAAAATTTACGTCCTTTTTTTCCCACAAACAGAGCTTTCTTTTGGTGGTATTTGATCACCTGTGCGATTTTTACTTTTTGCGCTATAAACAAAAAAAGAGCGTTTATTTTGAAAAAATAACAATATTTTTAACATTTTTTTATATGAAATTCCCCCCCCAAAAAATTTTTTTTTAAATTTTTGGCCAATTTGTTTTCTGCTACCTATGTTTGGTAAAAAAAATCACAATAAGCGTATTTTGATTGGTTTGCGCAAAAGTTATTGTGTTTACTAACTAAGGGAAAGATTTCTGTAATTTTTGGTGGTTTTTTTTAACGAGTAATGGCTGCGATCTGCGTTTTTTTTTCTGTGGGACTGCGACATTGCGGCAAACAGATCGGACCCTTGACTGAAATTTTTGACACTTTTGGGGGTACCAGTGACATTACTACAGTAATCAGTGCTATAAATGTGCACTGTTACTGTAAAAATGACACTGGCAGGGAAGGGGTTAATTTTATTGGAGAGGGAGGGGTTAATGTATGCCTGGTGCTTACTAACGTGTGTGGGGGGAGGTGACTGAATGACACAGGGACAGATCGCATGTTCAGCTATGCTGAACCCTGCAATCTGACCCTGCCTGTCACTTAGGAGATCCGCCCGCTCTGTTTACACAAGCGGGCGGATCTCCAAACTCGATTCCCCGACGATCGGGAAAGAGCAGTGGCGATCGCCGCCGCTCCTCCCCTGGCCCGACTCCCGCTGTGAATGAAAACAGGGGGAGCGCGCCTCCGGCGGCGCGCGAGCGCCGCCTACAGAGGGAGGAGTCCAGCGACGTAGGTCTACGTCGCTGGACGGGATCGTGCCACATTGCCGCAGTAGTGTCAATGTGGGCGGTCGTAAAGAGGTTAAGGGGTATAACCCTCCCTTACTCTATCCAAAATGGAAAAAAAAAGTTTGCTTATAGTTCTACTTTAAGGAAGAAGTCCACATTGCCTATGAAAACTTTTCCAAATTTATATTTTATTTTCCAGTGCAGTAAGGGGTAATGAAAGTTAAAATCCATCTGCTTTAGGCAAAATAAGCGATTCTTCCTTCAGACATTTATTGGCTCCCAAGACTAGATATTATGTGGTCTCTCCACACATCCAGCCTGATAGTAACAGAATGTTTTACTGCTGATATTGTTGAAGAGAGAGCGGTTTGCTTCTGTAGAATGCTTCGCACTGTATAATGAAGTAAATGGAACACCGTGTTTCTTGTTGAGTCGGATGGTCGCAGGTGCAGATCTGTTCTGTTGGCTTGTTCAGTAAAAGCCCACCTGATGCCTTGAATGGTGACTTGGCCTTAAACACTAGAGCAGGACACAACAGCTGAGCTGAGACTGAAGCATTTCATCTTGGAATCGATTTTAGTTATCTATAAAACAGTGTTATTGAAACAATAAACCATTGGTGTTACAGAGCTTAACAGCTCTGAAGATTTCTCGGGTGTGAAAATGTCCGGCTTAGTTCTATCAGAAAATTGCTGGTTCCTACTTTACTGCTTTTAGCGACAGTTAACCTGAAATGGATACTTTTGGTAAGTGCTGCTGAATATAATGCCAAAACTTTTTCATTTTAAATAAAGTAGTGAAGGGTTAGACCCTATGATAGTTTGATGTGTGCATTGGAAGAATCATCTTCTATCCCAATACAACACCAAGTGGTGGGAAATCTCTAGCAAGGGGAATTTCCTTAATAGACAGTTGCCACCGGAGCAAAAGACTCAGTTTCCATTGCAAAATGTCCACCCTATTCCTTTTACAGTGGCAAATAGAAATTTGGATTTACTTTTTCTTTTAGTCTTGTTGACAGTGGTCAACAGGGGAAATTAAAAAGAAGAGTTGCGTAAGCAACTGGGTCCAACAAAGAAGAGGATAAAGCTTACAGGATCATTAGGTGTCTTACTTGCAATAAAAAAAAATATATATATATATTTATATATATATATATATACTGTATATATATATATATATTTTTAAAGGTCGCAAATTGAATGCAATATAGTTTAATATCTTTTTTTTTTCTTTTTTATTTATTTTGTTTATGGTCACTGCCTAAGCAGTACTATGACGGATTTACCTTAAGCCCCGGTTCACTCCAGTGCAACTTGCCATGCATTTTGACAGTTCCAAATCACATGACAAGTTGCACCCCATTGTTGGCAATGAGACTGTTCAAATTGCCGCGACTCATGTCGCTTCGACTTTGCCCATTTCATTGCGACTTGCATAGACTTCTTTTATTTTTTTCCAAAATATTTTATTGAGATATAAAAGTGTACAAACATCAGTAAAATACTGTTGGAATAAAACATTTAGTCATACAGAAGATCGGAGAAAAACAAAGCTAACATAGGACAACTAACCGACTTGGAGAATGCGGGGAGTCAGTAAGGACCGGAGGCATAACAATGGTAGCAGGAGAAAAAACATCAAATTGGAAAAGTAAACAGCATAGCATCTGATTGTTATCAAAAGAATGAAGAGAACCAAGTATCCGAGGGCAGAGCCAAGCCCAAACTTTCTGCAAATTCGAAAAGAAAGAGAGGGAGGGGAGGCTCCTAGAAGCAAGGTAACGCCAAATGGAGTACAACTATGCGGTCGGGGTAGGTCCGGGGCAGGGCCCATACTCTGGGTGCAGAGCACCCAGGGATGGGGAAGCAGAGTTGTTAGTGCTACAATGGCTCAGCCATTGATGCCCGGAACGTATAAGGGGTGTGTTGCCTATCGGGCCCGCCCGGAGGCAAACATGCACCCAACAGGAGCAGAAATGTAAAGGACACTAAGAGGGAAAGGCAGGAAAACAATAAAGGGAAGAGGAGGGGAGGAGGGAGAGAAGGAAAGAGGGAGAGGAAAAAAAAAAGGGGGGAGGATGTTGGAGTTGTCAGGTACGCCACAAAGAATAAAGGCAGGGCAAGGTAAACCCAGGAAGAGGATGGCGAGTGTGGGAAATACAAGCAGCGAGACTTCTGTTAAACAAAGTCACAAGCCGCAATGAAATCATATGTGCAAATTGGACTGATCTGAGGCTTTGAAATCTCACTGAAGTAGCGCGATTTCAAACTTGCACTGGTGTGAACCAGGGCTTAATGATAAAACAAAGCCCTGCTCCCTTATCACGATAGCTGCCTTCTCATACAGACAGAGTGGTGAACAAGGCATGGCAAATCAGTAATAGGGAAAGATGAGACAAATACTAATGGGGAAAGGAGACTACAGCTAATAATGATGACTGATGATGATTAGTCCTCTGTTTGCCTTTTTGGGCAAAGCTTCCAAAATTCATGTCCCCTTTAATTGTATGTTTCTGTGGTCAGATTGCGTTTGTGAGGCATTTGACAGGCAAAGTGGATGCGATATGCTGCCTCCTTATCACCTGTTTTAACCCTATAAATACCGCACCACCGTTACAGGGTGGTTGCAGTGCTACCCAATTCACTTGAATTAGTCATGTTCGGTGGCGGTAGTGCCCCCCCAAACACGATGGGGTTTATTTCTTGTAAATGCTGGAAGCAAAGTATTGTGACATGTTTACACTCCTGCCTACTGCCTTTTCAGCCTAAGATGGCGCAGTTGGGGGGGGATTGGTATAAACACAGCTCATACACGTGTGTTTACCGCCCCACAACCACAAGTGTGTACAAGCCCACTCTGACTTGAGCTTAACCACTTACCGCAAAGTGACGTAGGGGTAGGTCGGCAGACTTTGCTGTGTTATACCGGGGTGATGCCTCTAGCTAGAGGCATCACCCTGGGACCGTTGTTTAGAGCCAGCGGTCGGCTTTCCGGCAGTAACGACCAATCCCCCCCCCCCCCGCCGCCTTCCGCGGCTTTGCCCGGGTCTCCCGTCCCACCAGGAGACCCGAGCACCCAGCTGACACATCCGCCGGCTGGATGAAGTCCCGATCAAAGCCGAAAGCGGCTTCGATCGGGTCTCCGATGACGTAACCCGAAGACGGCGTCCATGACGTCATGTCCGGGTTACTCTGCTGCTAAAGGCGGCAAATTCAAAAAACGAATGTATTCAAAAATGCTGTTTGCGGCGTTTTGAATACATGGAAGTGTAGAGGAAGGGTCTAGGGTCTCGATCCCTCCATAAAGAGTACCTGTCACTGCATATTACTGTCACAAGGGATGTTTACATTGCTTGTGACAGCAATAAAAGTGATCAGATTTTTATTTTTTTTTTAAAACCTGTGATAAAGTAAAAAAAATAAATAAAAAATAAATAGGAAAAAAATAATTGTAGCCGCCCCTTCGCCGTTAGCTCGCGCACGAAAGAAAATGCATATGGTAGTCGAGCCGCGAATTAAATTACTGTTCAAACCACACGTGTGAGGTATCACCGTGATCACCAGAGAGTGATCAATAATTTAAAAAAAGAGCTACACTCCAACTCTAAACTGGTAACCGTTAAAAAATTTTAAAGCGTCGCCTATTGAGATTTCTATTGACTGTAGTTTGTCGATATCCCACAGGTGTGCGCAATTTTAAACCGTAACATGTTGGTTATCTATTTACTCGGCGTGACATCATCTTTCACAATATACAAAAAATGGGCTAACTTTACTGTTTAGTTTTTTTAAATGCAGTGAAATGTGATTTTTCGTAATTTTTCCCCAAAAATTGCGTTTTTAAAGACCGCTGCGCAAATACCGCATGACAAAAAATATTGCAATGACCGCCATTTTATTCTCCAGAGTCTTTGCTAAAAACATATATATAATGTTTGGGGGTTCTAAGTAGTTTTCTGGGAAAAAATGCTGATTTTAACTTGTAAACAAAAAGTGTCAGAAATAGGGCTGGGGCTTAGGTGGTTCAGCTAAATTTTTTTGTAAAATTTGAATTTTAATGTGGTTTCTTTTCTCAGGTATCTATAAAGGTGCAATTTATTGGTCAGAAATTTAAAAAAAAATTATAACATAGCAAGCTGCACAAATGTTTCCTTAACTGGCAAACCTATTTTAAACAGTTAACAAAAAAAAAAAAAAATTAAAAAAAGCGGCACAACAATGATGCGGTCTTACAAAGGAATAGGAAAAATACTATTTTTCCAGTATGCCATTATTGCATGGCACTCATTTTGTGAACATTCAAATTCCCTAATTTTATTAAGGCGGTAAAATTAAAAGCACATTTCTAAGAAATAAAATGGCAGAATTAACAAACAAATAACAGATGAAAGTGCCAATCCAGGCTGCCAAAGACTTTGTAATACTGCACATCCAGTCCTATCAGCTACACACATTTTATACACTGCACAGCCAGTCAGATGACAAACTTCAGAGTCTGTTTATGGTTTTCACCCAATATTCACACAACTTTTGCCCAAAATTCACACATTTTTCTAACTGGATTCCTTTGCAAAAAAATATGAATCTTGGGTGAAAAATGTGTGACACTTGTGTGAAAACATTCATAAATACACCCCCCTCCAGACTCCCTAATTTAGCCCTTCCCAACCAGGGTTTCGTGAAACCATTAGGGTTCCTCCTGAGGTTGCTAGGGGCATCTTGAACTGAGGCTGATTGACCCTTCCCCATTTTTTGGTGTCTGTAGAGTTCCAGGGCCCATGTCACTTGGTAGAGCCAGCTCCATAACACCAGTTATTTTTTAGCTGTCTGTAAGGGGGGGGGGGGGATTTTAACTACCACTGTTAGTGGGGGATCATTGCAACTGAACACCAGTATAAAAGGAACATTTTTTCCACTTAATGCCAATAATTTTAGCAGGGGTTCCCCAGGACCTGAAAATTATTTTAAGGGTTCCTCTGGGGGCGAAAAATTTGAAAAAGGCTGTCCTAGTTGGATAGTGAATCAGCATCATCACCTTTGTTCATGGCTCTTGAGTTGACCTCAGAAGCGGCAAAAATGGACTCAGTAATACAAAACCACAGTAGTAAATTAATCTTACTGAAACCATTTGTACATCAGAGGGTGTAAACCAAAGGAATAGCTAATCCTTTGCCAGATGAAGCAGTTACTGTACCTATAGACTTTAGACTTAGAAGTCCACTTTGAGGTGGACCTCTCAATAAAGTAACACATATGCATGAATACATTTTTGACATGCCATAATACATTGCAACAATATCGTCTTTCAAAAAGCTCCATCTTACATAAAAAAAAGCATCCGGGAGCTTCAGCCCAGTGACTTTTCCTCCACTGAATTGATGTCATCATTATTCTGCAGGCAGTAGGAAGCATTTGCTCAGTCTTCTCCCCTGTCAGTGTTCAGACTGCAAAATTGTAACTTTTTAGCAAGACTGCTACAGAGTCTGATTAGTGTCAGACATTCATAAAAATAGCCAAGAAGTTTACAGGCACCAGGATTTATATAATTCTGTCATTTATGAACTGGCATGTTAGTTGAAGAATTGGATGCTGACCCTGAATTGTGCCACCACCCTATCCACGGGTTGACAATACTGCTGCCAATGGGGGACCATGCTGTTCCTCCATAGATACAGTGGAGAAGTTAGTGTAGCTGCCCTATGAAGAAATTGGACAGATAACCAGGTAATAAGAAAGGAAAAAAGGCCTAAAAAAATTAGAATGACCTGGACAAAATAACGGAGTGGGCAACGACATGGCAAATCAGGTTTAATGTGGAGAAGTGTAAGGTTTTGCACTTGGGGACTAAAAACATAAAAGCACAATACACTTTAGGAGGGGAACCCTTGGGGGAATCAAAAATGGAGAAAGATCTGGGAGTCTTGGTTGATGATAGATTAGGCAATAGCATGCAATGTCAAGCGGCAGCTGCCAAAGCTAACAGAATATTAGCATGCATAAAGAAAGGGATGTATTCCAGGGATAAGACTATAATCCTTCCACTTTATAAAACTCTGGTCCGACCGCACCTGGAGTATTCTGTCCAGTTCTGGTCGCCAGTCCTCAGGAGGGATGTGTTGGAGCTGGAGAGAGTCCAGAGAAGGGCAACTAAACTAAATAGGGGATTGGAGGACCTTAATTATGAAGAGCATCTGCAATCGCTTGATTTATTCTCCTTGGAGAAGAGACGCCTGAGAGGGGACATGATAGCAATTTATAAATATCTCAATGGGGATCTCAGCTTAGAAAAAAAGCTATTCAGTCGAAGGGATTGCATGAGGACTCAAGGGCATACAATGCGATTAGAGGAGAAGCATTTTAACCTCAGGCAACGTGGGGGGTTCTTTACTGTTAGGGCTACAAGATTGTGGAATTCTCTAACACAAGAGGTGGTTTCTGCGGGAAGTATGGTGGCTTTCAAAAGACTCTTAGACGTACATCTCAAGGATCAGAACATTCAGGGGTATGTGAGATGATTACAGCCACACACACCTACACAGGTTGAACTGGATGGACTATTGTCTTTATTCAACCTCACCTACTATGTAACTATGTAAAATATAACTAAAACGAATGCAGCCACCGCATGTAAACTGATAAGCTGTAATATATAATTTTTATCTAGGTAGGGTTTAGAAACGAAATTGTAAAACAACTTTCCTGCAGATTTCAAAGTTAGAAACAAATAGGAGGAAATAAAAACAAAAGTTACTGTTTCACCCGTTTTAATTAACTACGTGGACTGGGACATGGGACAAATCAAAATGATTGTAACAGCGTCAGAGACAGCAAAAATTTCCATATTTCATTAATTTTTTTTCTTTTTTTGGTCATTCAGTTTCAACATTCCTTTTCTGCACCTCTTTCCCCAGGGGACATTATTGACTAGGTGAAATAAATCCAGAAAATAGCTGGCCTTTAAACCATGCTGAATCTTCACTTTCCAAAACAGGTAAAAGGCTGCAGCGGTGCACGTTCTCCCCTTAAGATTCCCTCTATGATACTACAGTAGATAAATGTCTATACTGACTCTATAAACTCAATTTAGAAAAATAAGGGATTTTTTTTAATCTCATCTAATCCTCCAGCAAGATGAGAGACGTTTATGTACATATGAGAGTAATGAGTCCCACTAGCTCATTTTTACATAGATTTTCCGCTTTCAATTCACCTCCGTCCTAATGTACTTCTCCAAGAGGGATGGAAAAAGATACAGATTTTAAAAATACCTAAACCTGCCGGAGCCTAATTTCCCAGGGGGATGATAAGACTTACCATATTTTCTTCTACTGCTCTTATTATTGTGCTAGAGGCCTCTGAAACAAAGGTATGGCTTCATTTCCCGGCTTCTGTCTTTTTACTGGGAGAGAAGTGTCGACCTTTCCATTTGTTATGGGCCTAACTGAATAGTGTGTCATGGGAGCCTGTGGATTTACTTTAGGTCTTTATTATCATAAACTTATTGGTGTTGTGCCTTTGCCTGAGAGTAACAATAATTATAAACTAATATTATTAAGCAAGTAAATCTACCTGAACATAATTGAAATTAGTGTTGTGTTTTTGCTTGGAAATAATAATAAAAAAGTATAATTATTATAATTATTATTGTTATTAAGCAAACCAATCTACTCAAACCAGATGAAAATTCAAGAACATCTATGCTATTCCCCTGTCCAGCCAATTTTATTGAACTTTTAAGGTCCAACTCCAGGAAATTTAAAAATGACCCCTTGCAGTGCGGCTGAAGATCTTCTTATTTGATTCTCCACTGCTCTGTGCTAATAGACCAGTCCCCACAGCCTCTTCTACCCCATGCTGCAGCAGTCCATAGCCCTGCATTGTACTTTATGACACGAAGGGACAGTTCACCATGTGGGAAAGCCCCATCTCCCGGGGAAACATAGTATTCAGCAGTCCATAGTCTGGCATTGGACTTGATGATGCTGAGGGACAATCCACCATGAGGGAAAAACGTAGGGAAACGTAGGGCTCAGCAGTCCATAGTCTGGCATTGGACTTAATGATGCCGAGGGACAGTCCACCATGTGGGGAAGCCCCATCTGCCGGAGAAACGTCGGATTCAGCAGTCCATAGTCTGGCATTGGACTTGATGACGCTGAGGGACAGTCCACCACTTGGGGAAGCCCTATCTGCTGGGGAAACATAGGATCCAGTGAGTTAAAGTGATTTTACTCACTCCTAGACTAAATGAGCAGATAACCTTTGTAATTCAGGCGCTGCCCTACTACAAAGGTGGATTTTCACATTTTCTGGAATTGGGCTTTAAAGTGTATGTAAAGGCAATATCATTCTATTGGATAGAATGGGGAAGGAATTTATCTTCTGTTAAGTTTTTATTTCTATCTATGCCCCAACTGGGGAGATTCACCCCTCTGCTTGTCCTGATGACTATTGTCATTGAAAAAGGGGAGAAATAAAAAATTTTAGTTGTCACTAGACAACTCTTTCATATCCCACCAATTTAAAAATTGGCACTCTAGCCAGAACCTCTTAAGGAGAAGAAGGGAAGGATTATAACCAATGTCATTTTTTATTCCTATTGGGAGGTTTCCCACTTAAAGTGATACTAAAGTCTAATTTTTTTTCCGTTAAAAATAACAAACATTTTATACTTACCTGCTCTGTGCAGTGTTTTTGCACAGAGCAGCCCAGATCCTCATCTTCTCAGGTCCCTCTTCAGCGCTCCTGGCCCCTCCTTCCTGTTGAGTGCCCCCAACAGCAAACAGCTTGCTATGGGGGCTCCCAAGCCAAGCAGCAGATCCTTGTCTCCATTCAGACACAAAGTCGCAGTTCAGCCCTGCCCCCTCTTTCTCCTAATTGACTCACTGACTTTGATTGACAGCAGCGGAAGCCAGTAGTGCCGCGCTGCTATCTCAGCCAATGAGAAGGGGAGTCTTATCCAGCCAAGTCTCTCATGCAACATCACTGGATCTGGATGGACCTCAGGTAAATATTAGGGGGCTGAGGGGGGTTGCTGCACACAGGATTTTTTATCTTAATAAATAGAATGCATTAAGATAAGAACACCTTCTGCCTTTACAACCTATTTAACATCTCATTCAACACATCAGAAGTAGGGAGAGTTTTCCCAAGAGTAAAAAAAAAACTGAAAAACAAAAAAAAAAACCTATAGGTATTTTAGCCTTTCGTGATTCACTTAAAGCAGAACTTTCAAAAGTGGGGCAAATTTAAAACTACCATTGCAATGGGGCTCGTTTTTGTGTAGGGGAACAATAAAAATCCATGCTCTGCTCTTCCATCCATTGTTCCAGGTTGTGGGCTGGTCCTCAATGTCCCTCACTTTTCCTGGGCCTGCATTTTACGTGGTGAAGTCAGAGCTCCTGCAACTGACAGAGCGCCAAAGAGACGCAGCTTTGAGGGACCGGTTACATGGAATTGTGGAATACTGGCAGAAGATCTAACCCTTCTCCATACTATTCAAAAATAATTTGATAAAATTTTTGCCTGAATTTTTTCTTTAAAGGCAAACCCACAATGGGAACAGGAGACTGTGTTATGATATGTACTGTATGTAGCGCTAACCCCGAAAGGGCTGCTGATTTGCATCCCAGATTATTTTCCCCATTGTATAGCAGCAGCCAGACAAACAGCAACATTCACTCCTTTGGCTCAGGAAATAGTCTAGGCATTGTTATTTTTAGAGTTTATAACTGTTTAAAATTGATGGGGCTTAGGGAAGCTGCGAGATAGTCCAGAACCCTGAGCAAAATTGAGAGGACACTATTCTCTGCATGGCTAGCAAAGTCCATAGCAAAGCCCCTTCAGCAGTAGGGAAAAATTGAACAGCACTGGAGCATCATAGGTAATGCTACAGGCCAGAAAAGCATCAGCATCAGTGCAGCAGTTGGCTAACAGAGGCCACAGCCACTAGGATCCTTCTCTCAGGCCTGTGCTCACAGTGTCCCCTGGACTAAGATGCCTTCCACCAGACTCAGGCAGACAGTCTCCTTGGTGAAATAGTGTCCTTGGTAAAACTTCCCTCTCTCTTAGTTCCAAAAGGATTTGCAGCTGCTTGGACCTCATTGAGACAAGCAGATTCTTCAGCTGAGCTGCCTATAGAACCTCTCTGCCTGGGGAAGAACCCTGCTCTCTGAGGTTCCACACTATTTCCCCAGCCACCATCTGGGCACACTCTCCAAGGATTGGCACATAAATATTCAGTCTGCTCATTTGACTCTCCCACCACTACATTCTGGAATCCTCTAGAAGACAGGGGGAAGCAATCGAGCTTGCAGCCTGCAGAGCCCAGAGAAGCCCAAAGCAATCACATGCTGCTCTGCTGATTACAGAAGAGCCACAAAAACTAAATTTAGTTCTGGGAGGGTACTACATGTAGATTAAAAGGATGTTATACTATGGGAATACCGTCTTAGTGCTATTGGCACACACTTAAGGGAAACATATGCCTGGGCATGACTATGGAGAAGTGGAGGCTCTAAAGTCTATCTGTATGTTTTGGTTACATGCAGCTGTACAGTTGTTTGGTTTATCAGGAAATTGTGCATCAGAACTGTCCAATAAGTGGTTTTCCTATTGTTATTTTTGGGTTATCATCAATTTATGGCCTGCATTGGAAGAGATAATTTGTAGTCAAACTACTGGATTTTCTCGATTAGATTATGATGGTAAAGTATTCTTGTCTGTCTTGGTTGTCGTGTTTGTTTGCTGTAACTGGCATTCTGTATGATTAGAGAGAAGCACAAATTACATGTTTGGAACGTTTCAATGACAGGGTTCAGTTGAAGCTGATGTAAGCTCTATTTTAAACTTTTTAGAAGTAAACAAAGTAAGAGCAGACACTACCTGATAAGGTAAAAGGCTTTTTCTGTGCTTCTCTATGATTTAGTTTCACTTTTATCACTGAGGTCTGACTATATGGCTTTACTCCATCAACTTATACACCCCATCCAATGAGAGTGCCTTATTTTCCGGTGGGGGCACTCTTATAGTACACAAGGATGGCAGTTGATGAAGCTCAACCATGAATTGGAAGGAGAATTTCAGGTATGGCATTTTTTATATAGTTATATTGGCGCAGCTTTGACCTACTGTATGTAAATTTGCATATACAATACCTGTAGGATCCCTCAAAAAGCTGGAAATCACTCTAGTAGACACCTCTACTACAGCGATATCCATTAGCTTCTGGGTCAGCTGCTTGGCACAGGTGCCATTCAAAAATAGCTAACAGATTTCAGTAAAAGAATACCAGGTCATCCTGCAATGAAGTTCTTTGTTGAGGCACTTCTTGCTATGGAGAAGCAACTGTTTCCTAACTCCTCTAATCCATTCTCATCATTTCACATGTGCCCCTGAATAAGTGCAATCAGTTATACTATCACACATCGAGAATTGTCACATATAACTGACATACCTCCATACACCCAGTCTGTCTGAACATTATGGCCACCTACTGACTTGGCATCATCCACAGGCATCCTAACTCTCCAATAAGACGCAAAGGCTGAATCCAACATAATTTAACTTCAGAGAAATCTAGTACAGAAGATGTTTTACAAGTTGTAGGAAGACAATGACCTTCTTAAGCCCTGTCGCTGACAAGAATTAACACTGTCCAAGAGATCATGTTATAAACAGGGAGGGTCTACCTACTGGTGAACTACCTAGCATTAAAAAAGAGACAAGAAATGTCTTGAAAAAGGAGTGCGCGCTGGTTTCCCACCACAGTGCGCATGCTCGGAAACGCGTCAGTCATTACGCCGGAAGATCCTGTGGACGAGCATCACGGCCACCGTGCGGCACAAGCCTCCATCTCACTGCGGTTTCACCCTGCTGTCCAAGCCTCCATTTCACTGCTGTGACACCCTCCACTTCCTGCTGGACAGGAAGAGGAAGAGAGGAGATGATTACAGACCCACAGTGATGACTCCAAGCCCCAGCCTCCGCACGGACACCGGAAGGACCCTTCTTGTCTGCTTATACTTACCTTGATGTAAGTTTTTATTACTTGTTTGCCATATTAAATCGCAGTCTTAACTCAGAGGCGCCTGTTTTCTCTTTTGTTTGTAGCATTAAAAAAGAGAGGAGGACAGATAGAGATACCAAATGACATAAGTAAACAAGCTGTAGTTTACCTAAACAACTAATAGATACCAGCATACAGAAGAACAATAGCAACCAGATAGACTTCCACACTATAACTGAAAAAAATACATATTGGTTGGACATATCTGCAACCAACGCTTGAGTGAGTGCATGTAGACAGGAAGTATCTAGAAAAGACTGGAAGAAACCAGCAACCCCCAGATAAAAGAGGAGACATGATAGTGATTTACAAATACCTCAACAGTGATCTCAGCATAGAAAAAAAAAAAAAGATTCAGTCGCAAGGAGTGTAAGAGGACACGGGGCCATACAATGCGATTAGAGGAGAAGCGATTTAACCTCAAGCTACGCAGGGTTTTTTTTTTTTTACAGTAAAGGCATAAAGATTGTGGAACTCTCTTCCACAAATGGTGGTAACTACGGGGAGTATGGCTACTTTTAAAAGACTCTTGGACATACATCTCCAAGATCAAAACATTCAGGGGTATGGGAAATGAATACGTCCACACACACCTACACAGGTTGAACTGGATGGACTATTGTCTTTATTCTACCTCAACTACTATGTGACTGGTGTAACTATGTATAAAAGAAAGGTTAAAACTGTATTTTATGGAAAACAATGGCAATTGTTTATGCCACAAGTATTGCTAAACTCACAATAGTAAAATCAGTCTGTATATACTGTACATTTAAGCATGCTTGATATACTCACTGTGGAACCTAAGCGGTTAATCCTCCGCATTGTGTAAAAAAGCAGTTTTATCCTGTCTTCTTTGATCCCGCCTTCTTCCACAATCCCCAATCCATCTCCTGATAGTACAGAGCCTTGGGGGCACTCTGCACATGCTCATTTTGGTGTTTATTGCTAGAAAGTTTTTTTTTTCTGGGGAGGGTGCATATGATCAACACAGGGCCAATCAGCACTGTCCAGACAGAGGGTCGGGGGTCCTGCAGCCCCATAGGACAATCAGGGGAGAATGAAAGCTCCTCCTACAAGCTTTAACCAGACACTGATAGAAGTCACAAGACTGCTATATACTGCTGATGAGAAAAGGTATTTAGCAGTTTATATTTACTAAAATAATTGCATTTACATGTTCTGTGTACTGTGGGAGGTCAAATACAGTAAAACCTTGGATTGTGAGCATAATTTGTTCCGAAAACATGCTTTTAATCCAAAGCACTCTTATATCAATAAGAATTATGAAATCACTCCCATTTGACCCACTCAGCACAGAGGCACAAACAAGGATTTCTTCAGAATAACAAAAGACGGATACCATACTGGGAGTCATAGCCATCCCTTTTCAAGAGGATATCGCCATCCTTTGGAAACATCCATGGGAACAACCACTCCTTGGGAGATCAATGGATAATTTCAAGCTTTATTGACCCATTTGCTATATGGTATTTGGGTCCATATCCTTCGGTGAGAGCATTCAATATTCACTTTGTTCGTGTGGGAACTCTCTCCTATATGATCACGTGTGCAAGTTATAAATGGTTCCACACTCTTGCTTCAATTTTCAACACTTGGGAGTCACCCGTATAAATTTTTCACTTTTTCAATATTTTTGATACACTATCATTGGACTGTATCAGTCATTATAGCGCTGCACTTTTTTTTGTATAAACTCTTATATCAAAGCAAATTTTCCCATAGGAATAATGGAAACTCCGAACATTCGTTCCACAACCATTTATTCATAAATCCTTCAGTTTATAGTCCACATAAAAAAAATGTAGGAATGTGATAGGTTGTGAAAACATAAAATGTCCATCCACAAATGGCGGCCTCCACAAGGGAATTAGAAGCAAAATCCAGTAGAAGCAACAGAGAATAAAAGAGAACAGAGGTGCCTCTAAGTGTAGCAATATGGTTACATTTATAGAAGGTTCAACATTTAGCAACTCCCATGGTTGATGATTAAAAGAGGCACATCTAAGTATGCAGGCATCTGGGGTAAAGCTGTCCACATAGACCATCCTCCTCACCGCCGGCTCTCACCGCCATCAGTCTGCAATCATGACCGGGAAGACTACCCTGCAGGAGAGCGATCTGAAAGAGAGGCTTGAAGCGGTCGTAGAGCGCAGTGTGGAAGGGATGACGTTGATGGCGGTGCGGAGGACGATCTATGTGGACAGCTTTACCCCGGATGCCTGCATACTTAGATGTGCCTCTTTTATTCATCAACCATGTGAGTTGCTAAATGTTGTACCTTCATTAAATGTAACCATATTGCTACACTTAGATGCACCTCTCTTCTCTACTCTCAAACCAAGTTACTCCCAATCCAAGGTTTCAAGGTTTTACTGTGTAGTGAATGGGTTTAGTAACAAATTAAAGTAAAATCTGCCCAGTTAGGATTTAGTTCTACTTCAAGACATCCTGGCATTGGCCAGTCTTAAATTAACAAATGAGACCTGCAACTGAGAGAAAGAAGAATCCGACAATGTTTAAACTACTATGTAGGCTGTATACTGCTGAGTAGAACTTTCTAATTTAAGGCAAGCAGTGGTAACAAAGACTTTCCCTCAAAACACAGCAATGGCTCAGGAGATAAAACAGTCATTACCATGATAATACTGCTGTAGGAATCAGCTGCCGGCTCATTATGACTTGTTAGTTAGCTCTGCTTTCCTTCCCATAATAGCTTGTTATTGTGAACATGTGGCAGTGATCAGATATAATTAACCAGTTACTTGTGCTTGCACCCCAGGCCAAAAGATACCAGCAGTCCCACCGGGGCAGAGAAAGAGGCATGCTGCCAATATGCCTTCGGGTTAAAAAAGTGTTTCTTCCAGATTTACCAGGTATATTTTCTGACAGGCGCTGCTGTACAATTTAGCTCAACAGCAAAGATCATTGTAAATGGAGAGAATGCATACAAACATTTTCCCATTATTTTTATTCTTTGTTTTTAACGGATAATATTAATAACAAAATAATAATACTCATAAGGATGGAAGTCTTAAAAGTTGACCTGAGATTCAAAAGATCTGCTATCTATTTTCACCTGCGTTAATTGTCAACGCTATATAAATACCTAAAATAAATTTATTTTATTATTTATTTATTATATTTAATAATTTTGTTTAAGCAGCACACTTCTGTTACTTGAGGCTCATAACTGCATTGATGTAGTGTGAGATTCAAGGCACTGTGCCTATGACTGCAACTGTCAGAAGAATTTTTGGGAGATTTGTTGATGTAACTGTATCGGGTGCCTCGCATCTCCCGCGAGATGCCAAGCTGACCAAGGCTCTCACTGGGACAGAGACTGCGGAGAAATTCTCCCCCCTCTTTCCCTTTATTGACACTGACTCTGTTTGTTCTGCTCCCTCCCCTGCATCCTCATTGGCAGGAAGAAGAGAGCCAATCAGCAGCATTCAGCACAGCATTCTTGGCCATGTAGTCCCCACCAAAAATGGCTCCATAGACTTATATGAGGACATAATTACACACCACAGGATTCTCTAGGAAAGGCAGGAAAATAGGCATCCATCTTGTCTGCTAAGCAATTCAGTTCAACACAAGGCAGGAGAAGAGACTGGGTGCAAGAGAGAGGCGCTATCTTCCCAGTCAGCCCACTGCTGTGTTCCAGACATCCAGCCTGAGAGAGGGGGATCCCAGGTGCATATCGAGGCGCACTTGCATTGGCTGTGTAAAGCGCATCCAGGGTGAGGAGATCAGTCGGGTTACCAGAAGAGCCTGCCGTTTCCAGAACGTTTGGTTTGGGCCTTAACTGCAGGATTGGTGAGAGGGCACTTGCCCAGTCCGCCCTAACACAGAACACTGAACTGCTGTTGTTGCTCTGCCTCACTTGATTAGGAAAATCTGGGATGCTGATACACTCTGTTTGGCAGTGAGCTGAGGAAGTCCCACGCAGTGGGACGTAACGTGTGCGAAGGGGAAGGGGCCGGTGACGTCACCCGCCATCCATTGCAGTCGAGACCGCTGTGTGTAATACAATCTGCTCATCAGATGCACTTGTATAGTGCTTTACAAGGTAATTTTTATGAGTTTATGCTATGTTCAATAAAGTAATTTATTGCGGTAATGCACTATGTCCGGACCTTTGTTTTCCTATGGACCTGTGACCCGCTTTATGGACCTGTGATCTGTTACCTGTGAGTCTTATCTTCTGATGAAGAGGAATACTGATCTGATCTATATTGTTGATATCCTTGGAGAAAGTTTGTCTTACTAGCCCATCTGGTGACACAGGGGCTAAGTGTGAGGTGAGAGGCTAATGAGACTGGATGGAGAATTACCAGCACATTGAAGAGCACTGAATGTTTATATCTTGTGCATGCTTCACCATAATTTGCACCTGTGGACTGCTCTCCTCGATATCATCTTCATAATCCATATTTGATAGTGCTGCACTTTTTGTTATATGAGTGATAGTACCTGCCTGATTTAACTGAAGGTTACCCACACTATTAGAGTCCCTTCTATATATTGAAGGGGAAAAGGGAACAGCCATTTTATTTATCAAACATGTATTTATGATTAAGCAGATATATTGGATATATATGTTGTTAGAAGTCATGTTGTATAACAGCTGTTATGTTCAAAAGCCATTTACACCTCCAGCTGTATAGATTGCTATCTAGGCTTTTGAAACCCTGTTCCTCCAAGGAGCCAAACTACTGGAAGTGACAAGTCTATGTGAACAACTATTCCACATTTCAATCAACATGTGACTTCAAAAAAACTTTAGATAGATAGGTCCCACCCTTTGTAAAACATATACATTGTATTTCAAGTCCTTAGCCAGATAGAGCAATTTAAACCAACACATTGTAATGTGACTGTATTGCTCTCCAAAAACATTTCTTTCTACCTACATGTTTGTAAAATAAATATATTTTTCAATCTGGCTTCAACAGTCAAAATGTTACTGAAACCCATGAGTTTTGGGGTTTCTACACTACCAAGCCCTTTTCGTCTCCACACAAGAGAACCAGCAAGTGCACCACCATAAAGTCATCTAAAGCCTGAAGGGCCCTGTCTGTACTTGGGACTCTAGTCATTATATGAGCGGGTTTAAGTTGTGGGTTAATTCCGTGCACTGAATCTGTTACTGTGTTTAAGCTGGTCATCTGGGACTGTGATGCTGGGGTGAAGAAGGGAGAGAACTGACATAGAAAGCAAGGTCATTCCTCTGCCCTCCTCCTGCCTGGACTCATATAGCCCAATTCCATTAGAATTGGCAGATATTTCTTTGAGTCAACAGCCACCATATAATTTGCTTTTGTGTATTTACCTCTGCTTTTGGGATTATTTCACTTAACCACTTTACGACCGCCCACTGCAGATATACCGCGGCAGGCAGCCGCTCCTGGGCGAAGCAACGTAGGTATACATCGCTTGCTCTCAGGAAGCTAGGGGGTGAGTGTGTGCCCCCAGCGGCGCGCTCCCGCCCCCGATTGTCAGCGGAGAAGCCAATGCGTGTGTCAGGCGGCTCCAATTGCCGCCTGACACCCGTGATCATTCCCCGCAGAAAGAGAAGAACGGTCAGCTGTTGTAAACACAGCTGACCGTTCTTCTCCCTGCAATGATCATAGAGCCCATGTGATCCTTCTATATACATGTACAAGTACGTCGATTCACTAAACAGAGCTTGCCACTGTAAAACTACGCAGGCTGGTCGGTAGTGGTTAATTGCGCCTAATTAGTACCCTAAAGTTTACCTTTTATCTTGAATTTCTCCTGAAGATTAACAGTGCACTTCCAGGCATGTTATTGCGCCTAGGCACTCTTCTGCCTGCAGTGTCACAGTAATAAATCTGCAATGTGATAGACATTGCTGCCTGTGACTGCTAGTCTCAGGAAATGTATAGTGAGATTTGATGAGGTTTCTCAGTGTTCTCCTTGCTGGTGAGAAAATTGTACCTGAGGACCTGCAGTGCTAGAGTCTCCCTGTTTCTGCTTCAGCCATTCCTCATCTATTCTGTGTATCTATACCTCTTCCTCTCCTACTGCCACTTGAATATTCCCCAATCAGTTATTTAAATCACCCGTCATCTAGGGGACAATTCCAAAATAAGGAAACAAAGCCCTTTCTCTACCAATATGGCCATCTCTACACCTCTACTCTACCTCCATCTCTACAGTGTAGAACAAGACATGGATAGTCATTGATTGGTAAAGATCAGCTGCAGGGAGCCTATAGGTCATACTGGTTGTTCGTCATTTGTCCTCTGCTTGCCTTTTTTGGGCAGAACTTCCACAGTTCAGGTCCTCTTTAATGTTGATGTACTTGTTTATTTCCATGCGTTTAGTTCTAGTCATGACATTGGGCAACTGGTGGATGGAGTACAGAAGTTGGGTCTATATTTCACAAGTCATTTTAGTAGCCTAGATGACATCTTGAGGCATTCATGGATATGATTTTATCAGTGACACTGAGAAGAAAGACCTTATCCTTGCAGTTCTGGTTGTTGTATCTTTCACTTTGGTTGCTTTGAAAATAAGGTATCTCCAGGCAAATCAAGTGTCTAGAGGAGAATCCAAATGTGTATCTTCCTGACTTCTTTCTGATTTCTAAAGGAAATATACCGCTGTACAGATCTTGCCCCTAAAGTGACCCTGCCAGTCATTTTTTTAGTACCTGTCATAAACAGAGGAACCGCATTGCATTTTACTGTCAATTTTCCACAGGACATTACTATTGTTTTTTTAGATAGTGGTATTTCACAACAGTGCCAATTCAGCCACTTCTTAAAGTTTTTGCTAACATAAAGGATGTGTTTCTGTTCCAAAGAATAGTTATGTCAGTTTCTTAGAGTCTGAGTTGAATTTACAGCTGAAACCGTCATTTAAAATTCCCAAACTTTTTGTTGATACTGTTTCTAATTCAGATAGATTTTTGATAATGTTTTCAACCTGCAAATTAATAAATGTTACTAATTTCAGTAAGATAATATGATGGAGGACCTGGGGCTGACAGAGAACCTTTGTCCTATGGGACAAACCCATCCCACTAGCCTCTTTATGGTAGGCTAAGGAAAGTGTACCATGGTGTTTTTTTTAGGGAGGACTCGGGAAGGACCAAGAACTTTTGGTCTAGGGGGCAAATACATCCCACTAACCTCTTTATGGTAGAACAGATTTCTGTGGACTACAGAAATTGTACCTTGTTGGGGGAGGACTTGGGAAGGAGCAAGAACCCTTGGTCCAGGGGGCAAACACATCCTGCTAGCCTCTTTATGGTCGGAACATATTTCTGAGGGCTACAGTAAATGTACCATGGTGCCTTGTAGGGAGAGAACCCACAAAGGACCGAGAACCTTTGGCCTAAGGGTCATACCCATCCTACTAGCCTTCTTTAACCACTTACCGACTGCGGCACAACTATTTACGTCGGCAGTCAGCCCCTCACAGGCAGAGCGAAGTAGATCTACGTCGCTAGCCTGTAAGGGTGTGGGGAGCAAGTACGCGCCGCCGGAGGCGCGCTCCCACTCCCGCTTGGTCAGGGACCCCCCCACGCGTGTGCCCGGCGGACCCGATGTCCGCCGGGCACTCGCGATCGTCCATGCCAGCGGGAGAAAGGCAGGCGGCTAGTGTAAACAAAGCCGCCTGTCAGTTCTCCCTGTGTAAGAATGATGATCAAACGGTTCTACTATGTAGGACCGTTGATCATTGTTCTTACACACACAGCCACAGCCAATCACAGTTAGAAGCCCGCCCCTAGGACACACTTAACCCCTCCCTCTCCAATACAGTTAACTCCTTCACTGCCAGTGTCATTTTTACAGTAACAGTGCATATATATAGCACTGATTAATGTAGTAATGTCACTGGTAACCCCAAAAGTGTCAAAAATGTCAGTCAAGGGTCCGATCTGTCTGCCCCAATGTCGCAGTCCCGCAAAAAAAATCGCAGATCACCGCCATTACTCGTTAAAAAAAAAACAAAAAAAATGACAAATATCTTTCCCTTTGTTAGTAAACGCAATAACTTTTGCGCAAACCAATCAAAATACACTTTTTGCGATTTTTTTTTTACCAAACATATGGTAAAAAAAAAATTGGCCTAAAATGTTAAAAAATTTTGATTTTTACATTTTTTTGGGGGGGAATTTCATATAAAAAAAATGTGAAAAATATTGTTATTTTGCAAAATTGACGCTCTTTTTTTGTTCATAGCGCATGATCAAAAAATCGCACAGGTAATCAAATACCACCAAAAGAAAGCTCTGTTTGTGGGAAAAAAAGGACGCCAAATTCGTTTAGGTACAGCGTCGCGCGACTGGCGCAATAGTCCATTAAAATCACGCAATGCTGAATCGCAAAATAGGCCCTGGTCAGGAAGGGGCTAAAATCTTCTGGGGCTTAAGTGGTTAAGTAGGAACAGATTTCTGTGGGCTAAGGGAAGTGTACAATAGTGCATTGTTCTTTAATGGATCTAAAAAAGTGTTCTTAAAGAATATGGTTTATAGCAACACCTTTCACATCCTCCAGCATTGGCTCCTTTAATGTTCTTGGTCACCTGACATCTTAGCGCTCCAAACTAAGTTGGTACTGGGAGTCTTCCCTCTGCCAGACACTAAGATGACAGCTCTGAACAAAAAGTAGGTATCTATATAGTGCCCAGCATGTGTTACTGACTGCAAGTCCTGGTCTGATCAATGTCTGAATAGTGAAGTACACTATATTGTCAAAAGTATTGGGGCACCTGCCTTTACACACACATGATTTTTAATGGCATCCCAGAGTTGGCCCACCCTTTACAGATCTAACAGCTTAAATTCTTCTGGGAAGGTTATCCACAAGGTTTAGGAGTGTGTCTATGGGAATGTTTGACCATTCTTCCAGAATCACATTTGTAAGGTCAGGCACTGATGTTGGACGAGAAGGCCTGGCACACAGTCTCCACTCTAATTCATCCCAACAAATTAATACACAACCTAAGATTGGATACAGAAGATGCATACAATACCTTACTAAAGCAACAACTTTTATGTGATTGTGGGTCACCTTCCAACAGGATGAATCTTTGCACTTGTAAAGTTTGGGTAGTTTGAGTTTCTTCTCATGTCCTCTCCAAAGAATAAGTGACAGAATGTGCTGACAGAACAGGAATTAAAGGATAAAAAAGCTAAAACTCTGTCTTTCAAAATCTGACCTTATAATGTTTCCTTCCCCCAGACATTTCCATCAAGATCAATGACACAACTATCTTACCCTCTTCTCATGCCAAGGTGCTAGGTCTAATCTCTGTTTTTTGCCTTACATGCAATCACGCCCGAATCTTGCCACCCTCACCTCTGTATCTTCTCCAAAATAGGCCACTTCCTCACCAATGGCACCACCAAGCTAACAATTTACTCCCTTGTTATCTCCTTAACTATTGCAACTATCCCTCATTGGCCTACCCCGATGCAGGCTATGCCCCCTTTAGTATGTCATGACTGCTGCTACCAGACCTATTCACTTTAGCAAATTCTCTGTGCCTGCCACCCCTTTCTGCTAGTCTCTCCAGTGTCTTCCAGTCGCCCAGTGTATACATTTTAAAATATTAACAACAACATACAAAGCTATCCACAATTCTGTCCCCAGCTACATCATCAACCTCATCTCAAATTATCACACAAACCACCCACTTTGCTTTTCTCAAAAGCCCCTGTTCTCTAGCTCCCTCATCACTTCCTTCTATATTTGTCTCCAGGATTTCTCAAGAGCCTCTCTCATCCTCTGGAATTTCCTACCCCAATATGTTTGGCTATCTCCTACTCTTTTCACTTATAGGGAGTCTGTGAAAACTCATCTCTTTAGGGAAGCCTATTGCACCTCTAACTAACAAATGGAATTTTATTTCACATACAACTCAACCCACCCCCACAGTTACTTTCTTTGTACTTGCCCCCTCTGCTCCACTTTGATTGTCAGCCAGTGTTAATGGGGGAATCTCTTCCACTGCCTTATTGTATTCTGACAGCTGGAGGTTTCCCAGCCGTCAAAATACAATACTTACTGCTGGCAACTATAGCCACCGGCAGTGATCGAACGACAAAACTGACAGGCTGGTTGTACTGAAGTAGATCAGATGATGGATAGGCAGATCGAAATTCAAGCCGTTCCTGCTGAGCCGGACGAATGTCAATCCATCTCTGGCTGGCTTTACCCACTTTTGTTGAATTGTATTTTAACTTTTAATTTGTAAAACTCTGTGCAAACTGTTGGTGATAAATAAATCATATAGTAGTGATGATTATAATGATAATAATGATACCGGTATTAAAGAGGTCATAGCCTTTGTATGAAATGTATGAAGCCAATTTTCTTCATTTTTTTTTAGCTTTGGATACAATTGGGAATGGTTAAGCCCCTTTCAAACGATTGGGTCCGCTTTTTCAGGCAGACCGATCGGGCCACCCATTGTCCTCTATGGGGAGGTAGAACATCCACCTGGCATCCGATCCGACAAGATCCGCTAAAAACAGACGTATGGAGATACGTTCATTATCTGTCCAGCAGGTCGGATCAGATGGGATCGGATTCGGATGAAAACGGACCGGCGGTCCCATCTGATCTGCCCATAGAGGAGAGTGGGACTCTGACAGGTCCGTCTCTGCACAGTGAGTGGAGATGGACCTGTCATCTGTCTGCTCAGTGGGGATCAATGAAGCGATCCCTGCTGAGCAAGCGGAGGCTGTCCAAACACAAGGCTAAAGCTGGATACACAATATACAATTTTCTGTAGACTTTTTCCTTTTGATTTACCAAAACCATATAATATGAGGTCAGACCTAAACACTTTCAATTTGTATGCAATCAGGCAGATCCTTGCACTACATAGTGGAAGGTAAATCTAATGCCCCGTACACACGTTCCGATAATCGTACGACTAATGTTTTGCAAATTGTTGCATGTTACAAAAACCCAAACCAACTCTGCGTACAAATCAGATTTTCTTCGTACGATTCACTGACCAAGTGTATTTTTCATAGCTACGTATCGGAAGTGATGTCATATACGTCTGACCCCTGCGTCGTGCAACGTCATTTGACTATTTCCGATCATGCGTGGAATTTGTCGATCGATTTTTAGCGTACGCATACTGTACTGATGAAACGATTATCGTGCGATAAGCTGTCGTACGACAGAAGTTTTCCTGTTTGTCCCTTCAGATTTTGTTGGACCAACTGTCGTGATCGGCTGTCGAAAGCTGTGTACTAACGATCAGATTATCGTGCTATCGGGTTGAAAGCGAGTTTTGTCGTATGATTATCGGAAAGTGTGTACGGGGCATAAAGGAAATCTAACAACAAAAGTTGTATAGTGTGTATCCAGCTTTAGGCACATATCTGTGTCTTGTCAGGGAGATTTCCCTAGACTTCCTATATCAGAGACACAACAGGAAGTAATAGGAGATCCCTTTTAACCACTTTACCGCTGCTCACTGAGCTGCTACTGCGGCACAGTGGTTCGTCATCGTCTGGCGACGTAGACCTATGTCGCCAGACATTCCCCCCTCTCGGCGGCGCGTGCGCCGCCAGAGGCTCTCTCCCGCTGTATTCAGTCACAGCGGGAGTCGGGCCAGGGGAGGAGCGGCGGTGATCACCACCGCTCTTCCCTGATCGTCGGGGAACCGAGTGTGGAGATCCGCCCGCTTGTGTAAACAAAGCGGGCGGATCTCCTAAGTGACAGGCAGGGTCAGATTGCAGGGTTTAGCATAGCTGAACCTGCGATCTGTCCCTGTGTCACTCTGTCACCTCCCCCCACACACGTCACTAAGCACCAGGCATACATTAACCCCTCCCTCTCCAATAAAAATTAACCCCTTCCCTCCCAGTGTCATTTTTACAGTAACGGTGCATATGTATAGCACTGATTACTGTAGTAATGTCACTGGTAACCCCAAAAGTGTCAAAAATGTCAGTCAAGGGTCCGATCTGTCCGCTGCAATGTCGCAGTCCCGCAAAAAAAAATCGCAGATCGCTGCCATTACTCGTTAAAAAAAAAACACCAAAAATGACAGAAATCTTTCCTTAGTTAGTAAACGTGATAACTTTTGCGCAAACCAATCAAAATAGGCTTATTGCAATTTTTTTTACCAAAAATATGTAGGAGAAAACAAATTGGCCTAAAATGATAAAAAAATTAGATTTTTACATTTTTGGGGGGGGGGGGGGGATTTCATATAAAAAAATGTGAAAATATTGTTATTTTTTCACAATTGTCGCTCTTTTTTTGTTTATAGCACAAAAAGTAAAAATCGCACAGGTGATCAAATACCACCAAAAGAAAGCTCTGTTTGTGGGAAAAAAAGGACGTAAATTTTGTTTGGGTACAGCGTCGCACAACCGCGCAATTGTCGGTTAAAGTCACGCAGTGCCGAATCGCAAAAAGTGGCCCAGACGTAAGACAGCAAAATCCTCCGGTGGTAAAATGGTTAAGTGAGGAAATATTCTTTGCTACCAGACAAGGCTCACCCTTTGAAGATTCGTCAAGTGACAACTCAAAAATGTTGGACTTCACATCATTTTTAGGTTCACGGTAGAACGCAGTGCGGGAAAGCCACAATACGTGAAAGTTTCCCACATCGCATTCAAAACGCACTGCAGTTGTGAACAGTGGGTGTCAATGATAAGTTAATGACACCCCAAAAGCAGGTTGCAAATGCTGTGCGTTTGCCTGCATCAGATTGCACGGCACAAAAGTCCCATGCCATCCAGTTGCAGTACACTTCCAAAATTAGTGCATGTAGTACTTTTGGTGTGATGTAGTGCAATGTGGGCTCATTCAAAATAAATGGGCTCAAATCGCACCACACTGAATCGCAAGTGAATTGGACAGGAATGTGCTGCGCGTTCAAGTACAATTCATAGTGTTAGCCAGGGCTTAGTACCAGTGAAAATTGTCACCAGGACTAATGGTGCGGGTGAATCTCCCCACTGGATCACAGAGAACAATAAGGTCTCATGCACAAAGGATTTTTTTTTTCCTCCCCTGGACACCTTTGGTCTAAGAAAAGAAAAAGTAGCTAAAAAAATGTGCCTAAGTGCCGGTTTACACTTCCGCGATTGCGGAGATCGCATGTAATTCGGAGCACACTGGAGGATGTGAGTTCAGCCATAGTTACATAGTTACATAGTTAGTGAGGTTGAAAAAAGACATCAGTCCATCCAGTTCAACCTATTATGTGTGTGTGTGTTTGCTTTTAACCGTACATTGTATACCCCTGTATGTTGTGGTCTCTAAGGTGTCCATCTAATAGTTTTTTGAAACTATCAATGCTCCCAGCTGATACCACTGCTTGTGGAAGAGAATTCCACATCCTTACTGCTCTAACAGTAAAGAACCCCTTACGCATTTTAAGGTTAAACCGCCTTTCCTCTAGTTTTAGTGAGTGGCCACGTGTCTTATTGTATCTCCTTTCTCTGAATAGTTTGTTCCTTATGCTAGGGTTGCCAGTACAGTATTTGTACATTGATATCATATCCCCCCTCAATCGTCTCTTCTCCAGAGAGAATAGGTTCAGTGCTTGTAGTCTTTCCTCATAGCCGATGCCCTCCATTCCCCTAATTATTTTTGTTGCCCTTCTCTGGACTTTCTTCAGTTCCAGCACATCCTTCCTGAGGACCGGTGCCCAGAACTGGACAGCATACTCCAGATGTGGCCGGACCAGAGTCTTGTAGAGCGGGAGAATAATCTCTTTATTTCTGGAGTGAATCCCCTTTTTTATACAACCCAGTATTCTGTTGGCTTTGCTTGCAGCGGCTTGGCATTGCATGCCACTGCCAAGCCTGTTGTCCACCAGTACCCCCAAGTCCTTTTCCATCCTAGACTCACCCAGAGGTCCCCCCCAGTGAGTAGCTTACTTTCTGGTTTCTGGCACCCAGGTGTATTACTTTACATTTTTCAACATTAAACCTCATCTGCCATGTAGTTGCCCACCCCGTTATTTTGTTCAGATCCGCTTGTAAGGTTTCCACATCCTGCATAGAAGATATTGGCATGCTTAGTTTAGTATCATCCACAAATACAGAGATTGTACTAGATATCCCATCCTCTAGATCATTT